>NW_024880439.1:0-24965 GCF_900700415.2 Clupea harengus
AGCGAGTTGATGGTCTCAGTTCATTGTGTGCGATGCACCTTATCGAGATCTAGGAAGAACTCAACCACTTGTTCCTCTGAAGAACGTCTGTTGTCTTTGCCCTCTCTCCACAGCAGGAGATGGCAATCAATACTCTTTTCATTAGTACATTCTACTACCTCAGGTGGATTTGGTCTTAAAACCATCTCCCTTTGCTCCCATAATTCCTATTTTTATCTCTACACAAGAAAATGCAAATATACATCGATCGAATAGATACATCTCTATCATTAAACTACATTGGACAGCATAACACATCTGATTTGATTGTAGGTATAAGAGGAATCTGTTGGTGTATTCGTATATATTCTGTTAAACAAAGTATGTGTGTACATGTGGTTTGAATACAGATGGGTGATGAAAGCAGTATTACTACAGGGACACTGTGCCAGTTAAACAGAGTTAGTAGTGAGGACACAATACAAAGCCACCTGCCTTCATTTTCTTAATGTTTCTGTCATAGTATTATCCCTACACACTTTATGCAATAGGATGATCCATATAGGATTGCTAGCGCAATGACATAATAACTTATAACTGGAGACCAGACTGACCTGGAACCTCAGGAGTGTATAGTTCCACAGTGGAACATCAGCATTCCTCTTCCTTGCACTGAACAGTCCATCAATTGACCTGCAGTGTTAAATAAATGAAAATATTTAAACCACCATAAATACAAATAATCTGTGATCTGCACCTTAAACTGGAGGATTGAACACGTTTCGAAACAGCTGAGATGACATCATATGAACAGTGTGACTCACACTCAGTGGTGTGTGTTAGCAAGGATTATGCAACTATTGTTAACACAAACAGGTGAAATGTTAGAAAAGCAGAAGGTGCTATGCAGTACCAGTAAGGTTGCTGATATACAGTATATAAAATGTCCCAGCCACAAAATTGTATAAAGCTGAATTGTACTGAAAAGTACTACTAATATATTTATTTTTTATTTTTTGTATTATAAATTGCTTTCATCTGTCTACAAAGACAAAGCATACAGCAGACAACCAATCTGATCATTCACATCAACTTTCATTCCATCACTCACCAGTATCTGCTAGCATCCATGAGCGTGAGCTGGACACCAATGAGGCCATAGAGATAGGAGTGGTTGTTCCAGGCCGTCTTGTCCAGGAAGAAGACATACCAGTAGGTGGATATGAACATGAGGCAAGACAGCCGATAGAAGCATCCAAGCATGATGCCAAGGGCACCTGTGCAAACACACGTACATACATGCAGGGACAGATATAGGTCATATTAACAAAACAGAAACTCAGTTTATTATTGGGCAATATAGCATGTAAGGTCTGTCCCAGCCAGTCATTTAGTGGTGATATGGTACAAATAATTTTTAAACACGATCAGAACCTGTTTTGCCAGTTAATAAATGAATTTCCCCATGGCTGGATTGGATTAGCCCAGCTTCACCTCAACTGGCAGCCCACTTGTATTATACACTCACAGCTCTAGTGTACTTCAACAAGTTTAAGGAACTGCTGTCAGTACACAATAAAGAATTGTTTTCATTTTGAATGTACATTTAGTTAGCATGTCACTAACCTATTAACATGATCACGTAGACGAAGTACATCCAGTCTAGGGGGAGAGGCTTGAGGAAGTTGAACAGGGGGAAGCGGCACACCGGAGCCCCATCCAGGAACCTGTAGTCCAGGTGACTCAGGCCTCGCTCCTGTGTGATGTCAATAGCCATCAGCATCCCTGAGAACCATAAAAGCATTAGACGAAGCATACAGTGTGAATATCAAGATGTTTCACTGTTCAGTCAATGCACTTGGCTGAACAACTGAGCAGAGAGGTAGGTTTTTCTTGTGGGCACATTCCAGTATGTTTATTTGATATGTGTACAATGACTTCCTCTCTAACAACCAGATGGCCAAATTTAACTTCAGAGCGTGCTCCAAAACCTCATGAGTTAACTTATCACTCCTTTTAAAATGATTTTTCTTCTTGATTACTAAATACTTGACAAATGTTTGCTTTAAAGGCACATAACAAGAAGACAGTTAACAATAGTTAACTATCCCTAAAATGTTGATGATTGAACAACACAACATGGTCAACATTTTTCAAGTGATAAGGACTAAACATTCTACAAGGGTCTCCCAAAACATTCCATTCCTCGAAGACCACCCCAGGCACATACATGTGGCCCATTATAGCAGCCTCAGCACAGCCACAGGAAAAGGCTGTCACAGCCTGCTATTACATGGGTGTTGCAAACAGTGGGAGACAACTGTAAATCTCTAATCACTGACTACTTACCAAACACGAAGCGGAAGATGCCAAGAGAGGCTGGGTCAGTGGGCCGACTCAACAGACACACAAACCGGTGCCAGGAGGACAGGTCCTCTTTCTCAAAGCCAAAAAGCCTCTTCATTCGGCTTTCTGTTGAGGTATTCACAGCCGTGGTCTGTGTGCCCTCATCCCTGCTCTCTTCCTGATCCGAGGCTGGCTCTACGTGCGGGGCACCTAAAAGGACAATGTACAAGAACTTCCAGGCTAGATCCAGTTGGATTGGCATAACATTTTATATGCATGTCTGCTAGCTTACAGTGCCAATCCTATGTGCGGAATAACACTCTTACATCGTAATTAAAAGGCCACTCTGAGACAATGCATTCATTTATTCTAAATTCATCAGGTAGCATAACTGAGGGGTTAGTGAACTTTCCTGTGTTGCCCTTCTAAGCAAACAATGTGGGCAACGGGTTTGCATATATTTTAGAAGTAGCTAAGATTAAATCGAAAATTCATTTAACTGTTTTGCTCACAAGAACCGCAAATATTCCATCACACATTCTTCTTAACATGAGTGTTAATGTATGCTAGTGGAGTGTGTATTTGTTGTGCTCCTACCCGCTGCCACGTCTGATCCCCCTGCCTCCATGCTTCTCACTCAAAGGTGGACCAGGTGCAGGAAAGGGATACCACTGCGGTACCGAGAGTCTCGTCCTGTAGGCTAACTTACTCTAGGGATGAGTAGAATCTGATTCTCCACACGTACACATTTAGGGACGTGTCATAACACGGCGACTGGTTTACGCAAGCACTGAGATGAACGATTACGAAAAGGACTAAACATCCCAAAATAAAAGTCCAAGTCAACAAAAGGCACAAATATATCCTATACGAAATATTTTTAAAAAGGAGTCACGAATAGAAGGTAAAATATTTCTAAATGAAGTGTAAACTTAAAAATAGTTTAACTGAATTGCAGTGGAAAAATATAAACATTAACCACCGAGTCGCAGGGCGGACACACCTACACAATGCGCTTCTGGGATCATGCACAGCTGAGTTGTCATGGTAAAAGTCCCCACTTCAGCCGAATTTCAAAAAAGTATGGCCACAAATGTCGGAAACGGGGGGAATATAATAAAATAATTTGTACTATTATATTAAATAATGCACTTACATATTAGTGTATTTTACTTATTCTGACTACATATATTGATATTCACACACATTATGAACTTCAACTGAATTGGTACTAGCCTACATTATTCTTAGTCCTTCAGAGTGGTGTTGAGGACTCACTCAGGGAACCTTACATGTAATAAACACGTGTGTATGTCAAAGAAGGTTTTAACTATAGTGGTTTCATGATATTGAAAACAATCATTCTGTGCAATCATTCAGTTATTCAGCTGTTTTCAAACATAGTGATATTTGTTAAACGTTTATTTTCACACACATTTGTTCAGATACATGAAATTGGATAAATAAAACTTACAAATAAATAAAACTGTAAAGCTGTACTTCAGTATTTCACATGGTCAGTACAAAATTTCGAGTATGGGTATAACTCAACAAAATGGCAACATTTTGGAGTGCACTATGGGAGGATTACGGTGATATCTTCTGTAGTGTTTTTGCAACACATGCATAGCACAAACAAAAAACAAAACAAAACGGCAAGCATAGCATTATGTTCTTAAAATGTCACGAATTTCATAATACTTTCACGGTTCAAATAACTTCAAGCTGCAACAAAAAAAGTTGAGTATCCTCTCTAAACTATATTGGCAAAATGAGAACTTTATGTAACAAAGTTCATAAGCCCAATGACATAACCCGCTTCTGCACATGTGCACCTCTGAAGTACTCTTAAGGTACCACTTTTGTAAATGATTGAAATGGTAGACAATATGGGCATGAGTGCTCAAGGTATTGCAAGGGTGAAAGACACTACTGGAATGGGGCATCTTGTTTTACATTACAAAGGTATTACTTTAAGATGCACATCAGGGGTCAGAGTGCGCGCTAATGGGGTCAGCTAACAATCTGGAATGTCTCTATTCTATCACCATTGTTCACCATTTTGAAAAGAACTAAAGGTAAAAAGGATGTGACTGATCAGGCTGTTAGAAACATGCCAAAGTAAAGTGCTTTTAGAAAGTTCAGTCCTTTTTTACAAAGGAAATAGGGGAAACTGGGGGAAATGTCACATATTGCACAAAATGCAGGCATAAGGATATAAACAAACGGAACACACACTTAGCACAGTCAGATTTGGCACTGCACCTCAGGACAGGAAAATAAAATATGTTTCATCTGGTAAAGCGGAGTGAAGTGTTTTTCTTTGTGTCTTACTTTAACTCTGACAATCAAATCCAATCTGACCATCCTCTGATATGTTGGGTAATCCTGCTTCTTGACAGGATATGGTCGTAAGGTGCTGCACTGGCTGGTCTTATAAGTAGTTTGTATGCTGCATTGATAAGATGCTCTAATGTCATGAGAACTAAACCTGTGAATATCAGGTTGATTAAAGGGTTAACTGATAATTGGCGTTGATGTATGAAAGAAATGTAGTACAGTTCACTCAATCAAAT
Organism: Clupea harengus; assembly: GCF_900700415.2. Classification (NCBI taxonomy): domain Eukaryota; kingdom Metazoa; phylum Chordata; class Actinopteri; order Clupeiformes; family Clupeidae; genus Clupea; species Clupea harengus. Next base: position 4,902 of record NW_024880439.1, read on the forward strand.
ATTTGCTCTCATGTCGCAACTCATGGAAACATGTGTTGAGGATGAAGGGAAAACACAGGGTAGAATGCACATCTTTGGTAACAATTAATAGTAAAGTTATCAACTGTATGGCATAAAACAGTCCATCGGTGATTAACTGAGTAGATGACATGAATATACCAAATTTAACTGATAAGTTGCAGTCTGATGTATAGCAGCCCAAAGGCAGTATATTTGCTGTGTAAAGGTCTGTATTCAGCAACTAGTCTGATTTAAGCTGGCATGTAAACACACGCTAGTTGTTGCCTATTCTGACCTTACCCATCACCCAAAACATTTGATTACAGAGTTAGTTTTTAAGTATACCAAAAAAACATTTCTCGTGAAAAATGACTATAGTGGTGCTTAGAGGCTTAGAGTTATATGAAGAGATGTTAAGCCTCCAAATTCCACGCCACTGTGTTATCAGTCTTGAGGTAAAGATAAACATAAAATAAAAATGTAGTCCTTCCATACTTTCTTCAAAGGTTTTTTTATCCTTCAATATGTTCCTTCCATGTGTTATGAGTCTATGATGGAGATTGTTCAAAAACAACACCGTGTTTCTCATATATTTCTTTCAAAAGTAGAAGTGCCGTGTCTTCGGACTCCCTGTAGAAAGAAAACACATACAAATTTAACCCCTTCTGACTAAAGGAAATTGTGCATACACTTAATAAACTTCAACCATTTGAACATCAGATTCCAAGACGCTTTGTCTAGATTGCAAACCCTCTGACGACCAGATGGTGGTGCTCTAGGCATTTCAGTAAGAACAGACAAAACTGGATAATTGAACTTGTGAACAATACAAGTAACATCTGAATTGTGAAAGGTAGCTTTGGCTAAATGAAAATATTCTGCCTTCTGAACTACTGTAGATTTTTAATCTAAAATACCCAGATTTCTGAGGCAAGATATTTGTTATTGACGTTATTGTTGTCTCACCAGTAACAGAGGTGACTCTGGATGGCAAAGAGGTACTCGTTGAAACACTCAATAGGCGCCTCCTGGAGAACGTAGTCAATTCGCCGACCCCCATTCAACATTCCGATCTTTAAGTCTTTTTCGTCTGTTACACTGTCCTCTTCTGTTCCTATGGTGCAATAATAAGAAGAAATAATTGAAAACCAACAAAAACATTTCTAATAAGTCATTTCACAGTTCATGTCTATTTATGGCAAGCAATTGCACAGAGAACATTACATTGAAGCATGAAGTATGACATTTTAATTCAGACCATGTCACAAGAAGATCTTTCCCAAGGTCCACCATATTTGACATAAAACATCATATCATATTTTTCCATCATATATACATAAATCAGGGTATTAGAGTTACTATTTCAACTGTACAAGCTGTGTTATTCAGCAGAACAGAACAGCTTTGAAGAATATTGCCAATATTAAGTACCATTTTTATGTAACATAATTGACACACGATTTGACACGGAATTGCCAGGAATATACTTGTTTTTCACAATGGTTTGAGAATGTACTGTTTGATGGTTATGAACAATCTGCTAACTGGTAAACTAGTCCTGAACGGTTTGTTGGGGAGCCGTGCTGAACCCCCGTTCCTCACCCTCTGGCTCCGGCATCTCTGACGTCTCCATGGAAACACCTGCACACACCGCCTCCTCCAACGACGGGAGGGCTGCCACCGGCAGACGGGAGAAGGACTGCCACGCCGTCCGCAGGGAGCCAATCACATTGTTCTTTAGGTCAGCGCCCATGCGGGTCAAACTCTCCCTCAACTCTGTGGGAGGAAAAGTGGAGAGGGATTCATTACAGGCTGATGACATGTCAGCATACAAACACTAACAATGAGTACTTATGAAAACCCCTCATGATTAACATCTGACCACAATTAAATTAATACGACCACAGCCTTTTGGAGCAGGCGGATCTCACCACAGAGCATATCTTGTTACAGTAAAGCACACACATTTTCAGATCTCACTAGTGAAAACACTGTTGGTAAGCCTAGCTAATGATAATTGTACATTTGTACGTCATATTTATGATAATGGAAGGAACGTGATGAATATTGTGTTACAACTGTATCAAATTTCTCCTCTGTCTGAGAAGGATCCCAATTTGTGTATAATAAATTACTTTGTTGAATGAATGACATCAGTTATTTTCCTTACAGTCAGCCAGAATGCTTTAGCAGGCAAAGGACATTAGCATGTTTCCACTCTCTCACTCACACAGCACTTTAATGAGGGACAAACAGTTCTGATAAGCTTACCCAGGTGCATCCTCTTCCTCCCCTTGTGATGTGGTATGAGCATCGGTTCCAGGTCAACATCAGACATGATCATGGGCTCGATGCGGTAAGCAACTGGATCAAACTGAAAAGTGGGGAACAAACATAGCATCCTAAGTAACAGCTATCACTTTCACAATGGCAATTGAAACTGAAACTGAACTGAACATTGAATAGACAAGAAACGGTGTCAGTATTTATGTATGGTGTAAGTGAGTTCATTCACATGATGCACGCACAGGGTGGTAGATGTTGAAGAAGGCCTTGCACGTGGGAAAGTTGTAGTCCGGGTCGATGCGTTTCAGTCCTCGGACCGTCAGAAACATTCCGATAGGAGAGCCGAACGCAAAGAAGGACTGTGGATGGAAAGATAGCTGAGGGTAGCGGATGGAGACCTGTGCGTACAAAAACAAGGGCCAAAGAAGAAATGCTTAACCAATTCTGACATACGTGAACATTGGCATTGACAGAATCCTTTCACAAGAACGTATACCATTACATTTAATTTCATTTTGCTGTCAAATTAGCCACGTTCTCTTATCTTCTTCAGTCATCCGTGAGTTTGAATATCAGCCATACCAAAAGGCAAGTGGCACATAATGTACCCCATGCTGTAGTACACAAATGGGAAACAGATTTTCTTTCCTCTCCTAAACAAAATGTAAAAAGCTTACTATCTACAGTACCCTGAACTACCTACACAAATTCCGCTATCATTTCCTAGCGCATTCTCTGACATCCTCGCACATCATCACGCTAGTATGACATCTGTCGTATTTTTCTCATTATTCACCTTCACCGTGAGCTCCAGGTACACTTCTCAGACACCTCTCCAGTAGTCATGCGCCCATGCCTCTACCCCCCCCCCCCCCCCCCACACACCCCCTTCCTGCCCCGCAAGGTTCAGGATAAGACCTGAAAACCCTCCCCAAACCTACATGGGTGCATCCTGTCTCAGAGCGTTTGCAGAATGGTTTGGATAATGACCACGACAGAAGAGTCACACAATCCAACATGAAAAAGACAACTGAGAGTTATGGAGAAACAAAATGCAGAAAAAAAATACAAGCAAAAATAACACAATAGAAAGGGGACAAAAAAAAGTGCATGAAGCCACTAACCTGTCCCTTGGCAACAGCATAGTTCAGCTATCCCCGAAAGCAACAAAAGTCAAACCAGAGAAGTTTAACTGTGTGTTTCCTCTACTCTACATCCTTCAGTGTCCTAATCTGGTACTACAAAACCTACAACACTAAGTGAGGGCCGTGCATCTCTGTTTATTACCTGACCAATCCCCACATCAAAATATTTGTAGTCCACAGCACTGGTGGTTGAATGGGTCCGCAGGTAGCTTTGACGGTGGGCCGCGTTATTCTGGATAAGGTCTGCCGAGTCATCGCTGGGCAACATGGCCGCCATCCTGGCTTTATGATCCTGTGGTAGAACACCAGACTCTGGTGAATCCCATGCTCTCATGAGTTGTGACAATGTGTAATATTTTAACATTTAGGTCTCTTAACTCATTAACTCTATATTCTAGAAATGTTGATTGGATATCTTGAACACTTCATAAACACAACAGAATATCCAGACCATCACCGATCAAGTTTTGGTGTGAAAAGAAACTTTGCCTTTGATTCTAACACCTTTACCCTCCAATATTAAAAGAGCACAAAACCCTACACATGAAATGGATGAAAGAGTTTGTCCCTCACCTTCAAGATTTTTCTCCTGCTGACCAAGTCCAGTATTTTTTTACGTGGTCCAAGTGGTATTCCAACTCTTTCTAATTCAGTTTCTGTACAAAGAGACTGAGGGAAGGGACGATGACAATGTGAACAAAAGATAAATATACACTATGCTTCTAGCTGGTCTATAATCATATTCAAACCACTAAATATCCCTTTAACTCATTCTGTTCTACTTGTCCTTACAGTAAACAGACTAATCATCAGTAAAGTACTGACCAAAGAGTCTAAGTCCATTTCTTCCTTCTGTAAAATGGGAATGTATTTCTGTAGCCCCATTCTAGTGAGGGCATCTTCCAGGTTCTCTTTATCCGGGGTGGAAAGGTCATCACAAGCCTGTTTCTGTCAATATAAGAAGACAACACAAAATGCAATGTCATGTAACTACAACAGGTGAACTGCACAAATAAACACACTTTAAACATCAGCTGTCTTTTTTGTAATGGTCATCACTGCCAGCAGAGGTAGATTCATAATCTGATCTGATTCTATTCATTCTAATCTGATTCTATTCATTCTAATCTGATTCTATTCATTCTAATCTGATTCTATTCATTTTGACCATTATATTGTTTTGTGTGCATTGTCAAAGGTCCTCAGTTTGCCTTTACCTCTTTCATATATCTACTCCTATATGACTTCAGTGTTCAGTGAATAACTTTCGGTCATATATGTGAAAAATGCATGGAAGACAAATAAAGAATCATTAGGAAAAAAGGAAAGACAGAAAGATGTGAAGGAAGAAAGGAAAGGAAAGAATAGGAAGAAAGAAGAGAGACGGAAAGAAAGAAAAAAAAATACCTTCTCGCTCCCCAAGTCCTCAGAACCTGTTTTCTGATTGGTGAGAAGATCAAAAAGAATGAGAGACCCTGTTGGTAAAAAGGGTACAGAACATTACACACGTTTACCAGCACATCAGATATGAAAGGTGTAAACTGAACTGATACACTAAAGTTGTGATCATCACATAATGACATAATGGCAGTTGGACAAAGATGACATGAACTGACCCAAGCTGTGGCCCACTAGGGACACCTGCCCCTTAAAGGTTGGGTGGCGGCAGCGGAACAGGCTGTGGAGTCGGTTGAGTTCTGTTACCACGGTGTCCAGTATGGTCTGGCAGTAGGTGGGGCTGTTATAGAAGAAGAGATCCAGCAGGGTGTCGTTGGTGAAATGCCGGAGTCTACCGATGCTGGGAAGAGTGATCCGCTGGATGGACCTGTGTAAACATAGTACCAGTTAGTGTCATAGTATCGGTTATTAATTAATTTGGTAAAATCTACTTTCAAATCAACAGGGTGGTAACACTGATGTATTTAATCTCCTTTACAGGTCTGACCAAACCAGGAAGGAAAATGCTATAATAACGGTCACAACAAGAAAATAACAAAGCACAAAGACAGACGAAACAAAAGGCCCATAACAGAACCAAATCCTAACAAAACAAAAGACCATTGTTTCTGAGTCAATGTTTTTTTTTTTTTTTGGAAGAGTAATTGGTGCCCTCACTCGTCCACGCCAGTGGCATCGCCATGGAGAGCGCTGTGCCAGTCGACAGGAAGGAACTCCACCCTGCCGACCTTGCCCTCCTCTCGGGCCAACCTGCAGTGGGAGCTGAGGAGGCTCAGGGAAGCACTGCGGAAATCATTCACTGGGCAGACAGAGAGAGAGAGAGAGAGAGAGAGAGAGAGAGAGAGAGAGAGAGATAGAGAGAGAAAGAGAGAGAGAGAGAGAGAGAGAGAGAGAGCACACAGCCACAGGAGGCACTGAGATTACTGACAGAGCACAGGCACAAACCCAGAGTGAAGCTTTGCTGAACAATCAGGTATCAGGAAATCAGATTTTAAAGTAGTAGAGAAAATAATCGAAAGTAATGAGGGATGCCTGACTCCAGCAGAAATGTACTCATTGAGTTAGGTCAATAATTCTCTGCAAGATAGTGGTGGTGTAACTTTCCTTCAATTCCATTCCATTAGTAATGTGCAGATTTAGGATTTTTTGACGATGTTACGTCCCCAAATATGCTTGCCTGGCTTTAGCCTCAAGTCACTACTGAGTTCATGCAAGGTTTTTCAATAACATCAAAGCTTTAATTGTGTTTTGGGATATATGCTGCGAAAAAGGCTGGCATTTGGAAGACAGCCATTATTACTAGTTTCCCTCAAAGGTGTAGGATTTAGTTGCATGTAGCGGAAAGCGACAACCAACCGAATACCCCACCATGACCCCTCCCCTTCCAAGCGTGTAGGATAACCTAGTTGCCATTAAAACACGAAAGGCTTATAAATTAGTCAGTTTTATGGTTTGTTCGTTCTGGGCTACAGTAGAAACATGGCGGTGCAACATGATGGACTCTATGGAAGAGGACTCGCTCCCTACAGTATGTAGGGCTGTAGGGCTCATTGTAAGGTAACGGAAACACAACAACTCGTAATTACAGGTGATTATACACTAATGAAAACATAATTATGAATACTATATTCCATTTCTGCTAATAGATCCACCTAAATCCTACACACTGTACCTTTACACACACACACACACACACACACACACACACACAGACAAACACACACACACACACACACACACAAAGAGGTACAGTGTAAACATACCACATTGAATGATGCTCCGAAAACGCAGGTCACACGCAGGCCCTATCCCATGCACCATGAAGACAAGGTGGTCCACTGTTTGAGGCTCCCCTGCAGGGACACAAACATGAGACAAAATCAAGACTGAGGTCAATATGTGCTAATGATTCACTCTTCAAATGAAACATTTCTGCAATTTTTCAGAATTTACTAAAACAGTAGACCATATTTTAGATGTAAGAATCCCATTTTGTGAGTCGGGCCCACTTTGCCTAAAACAGTCAGAGTGATTTGACTCTCACCTCTTCAGTTAGAAAAATAAAATTCGGAAAAACTAAGCAAACTAAAAAGTAACCACCGTATCGTAAGTATTTTGGGGACCCAAGTTAAGTCTGTATTATTATTGTATTGTGTATTGTGAATGTACCAGGATCATTTAAACATGTTTGTATTCAACACAGGCCATCAGGATTGTGAAACACACCCTCTGGGATGTCCACAGCTATGTTCTCAATGCCCCTCTTTACTGTACGAGGCCTCGTCTGTTCAGAGGGGGAGGAGACCCAGTCATCCTGAAGCATGATGGGCTGGTACTGCATAATGAGCTGCCGAGGCAAAAGAAGGACAAAACCAATCAGAAGAAACTCAGGCTGATTGGTGGAGCAGAGGTAATTCAATCAGGAGGTCAACTCAGAAGACCTCACCCTTAAGGAATGGCCTGCAGGCGGTCAGCTGGTCCCTAGTCTGGTAGAGCACATGCCATCTTACCTTGGGGTTGTGAAGAATGACTGTCTCGCCTGTGGGAAACTCCAGCTTCCTCTTCCACTCTCCCAGCGTCACGGCAATCATATAGGCATCCTGTACACAAGCACAAATCATTCATAATGAAATCACAAACACATGAGTTATTCCTCAAGGAAAAGGGATCCACAGTATGTCTATATTACATTTATATAACGTCAACATTTAGTGCAGGCAAACACAAATGAAGATAGGTAGTGTAATCCTTCATAAAGCTCCATGTATCAATCCTTTTATTCATCCATCCATCTTTATCATTAAAAAGATATTTACTTTAGCATATATGCAAAAAGGGGATGGCTTACTTACTTCCAAACTGTCACTGAAAGTCTCAGAGTATGGCATGTACCGTGGGTCATCATTGCCTTTGAAGAACCACGTGCAGCGACGGACTTCCGAGGGTCCCTGGTCCCAGTAGACGGCATAGCGAAGACGCTCAGTAAGGCGAACATCATAGCGGCCACCCTCCACGGCAACCACAGTCTCCTCTCCTTTTTTCACTGAGGTAAAAGTCAGACAGCAATAACTCAAAAAGATGAATACCGTTTAGCATTAACATTTGTCTTACTTAGATGATCTAATAATTCAATACATAATCAATTTGCTGGTGGATAAAGATTAATTGTTGAAATTCATGTCCACCTATTGAATTTGCGCATAAGGTTGATTTTGCTTGGTACATCAAACTGGATTCTTGTAAATATCCAATTCATAATTGCTTGACAAGTCTGTGACTATGTAGTTGAGAAGCAGCAAATGATTCAAATGATTTAAAAGCGTTAATAGTGTGTTGATGTTAGTGTGTGGCACAGAGCAAGCACAATCTCCACCACTGGAGAATATGACAAGAGTTATGAAGACCTGCTTCATCTGCCAAGGACACTACAGAGAAAATGGAGGAACTGGTGTGTGCTGGGATTAAACTCTCACTCTCCATCTCAGCCAACCCACAAGTCCTACCCAAAAAGTGCAGGGCAACCAAGTCATCCAGTTCAACAGTCAGCAGCGCTCTGATAGAAGCAACAGGGTGCAAAACAATGAGAGCATTTTGTGACGTGTTCTGCTATAGCAGAGGTGGTACTGACAACTGTTCTGGGAATAAGCTGAAACCCACTATGTCCATAATGTTCTTTATTCCTGTGTTTAGTAGAAATAGAAGGAATCGAGTGCAATGCAGCTGAAGTAGACCAGTCTAAATCGTTAACTGCGTCACAACAAGGCAGACTGCCCCAGGGGCTCCTATCTCTACAAAGCTAGCACTACTTGGTATCAGCATCTCTAGCCAATAATTCATTCTTAGTCAATGACACTGTAATATCCTACAATTCAGATTTTCTGTTTCTTACTGAGATGTGGTTAGCAGAAGGCAACAGACTGCTACTGTTCTCAAAAAGACAGCTCCAGTACATTTTAGTTCTATGACTAAGAGCTGAACTGGTAAAAAGGGAGGAGTAGCTGCTTTATTTACAGATACATTCCACTGCAAGCAAGTCAACGTATTACAAAATAGCTGGAATAAACATATATGGGTCCTCTCACCGTTCTTGAGTGCATCCTCTAGCTTAAGAGAGTCTTCGATGCTGAACGGCAGCCAGTCTTTCTCATTGCCACGGCGACAGTAGAACCAATGAGGCTGGACTGGTTCGTATGTGGACTGGGCCAGATCCAGATCCAACATCTCAAAAGACTCAGCAGAGGAGGGAGAAGTTTCATCCAAAGCGGTTGCTGCCTGAAGAATGAATACAAACAAATCAGCTGAGAACACCCAGATAGTTACATCCATTTCAACCATATTTGTTATCAGTGAGTGGATATGAATGTATGTGGTATTAAATATAAAGGTCATGTGTTGTTCAAATCAAGGGACTTGAAAGAACAAGTCAGCAGAGCAACAGAGCTGACTCATTTGGAGAATTAGAATCTCTATGGGCACAATACATATATTATAGTAATATACACAACAATCTAGTATGTCTGTTTTCACAGTCCAGTGGGGCACAAAATCTAATCTCAGTTCCAAGCTGCAAAATGAACCACACTGAACTCTCCTGTTACGGTTTAACACATAGCAACTCCAATTTCAACTACACAGTAACTACAACTAAATCATACCATTTCCAAAATGAATAATGATACCTAAGCCAGCAATACAAATACCAGATGAATTAAATCCTGAACCAGGTGACGAGTGAACACATGGCTTATCCACAGCTGTTTGAAAACAGGACACTACAACATCTATTCAGTCTGTGTGCATGAAAATACTTGCACTGATCTGTCTCATTGGGCTACTGTCGGTGTAGGTATTCCAAGTATGGGTACCAGGAAAGATGTGCTGACAAAGCTATATTTAGTAACCTGACAAACTCTAGCTCTGACAAACTACTGTACACTAGTTTTTTTTTTTTTTTTTGCTCGAGTGATACACAACAAAAATAGTGAAACTGGGTGCATATTTGTGTGGTCATACCAGGCTATTTAGACAACTGAAGTCAACTGCGGGAGTGTACCTTTGTGAACATGTTTCCTCTTGGAATACGATCTTTAAAAGTATATATTCAGTACTGCAGTTACTCACTGTAGTCTTAAACATGTACCTGCTTCTTGTCTATGCCTGTGGAGGGATCCTGCTGGTTAATGGACAAATTGGAGTCTTCCACTGATAGGACCTGTTCCTGCCCTGGAACCACGGAAGATGCACCACCACCGGTTGGGTTTTCAGACATCACGTGACCAGTTTTGAGCTTCTGTTGTGAGTCCTGACACCTGGCATCCAAAACAACAGTTTCCTGGAATTTGAGGTTCCAGTTTCCCTGTTAGGATTGTGAGAGGGCTTCTTGATCTATATGTAATAACAATAGAGATAGTCACTGACATAAATAATTCATTTTTAAATATGTGTTTGATATCAACAGGCCAAGAGTGGAAAAAACTCTGGGATACCATCTGGGCTTGTTGGGCAAATGAAAACCAACTCTTTATCTTCCATGGTGACTATCAAATGCAGGTTTTAAATAACAACATAGGTCTAACAGTCTAATAAAGTCTTCAGTGACACCAAATGGCCAATGAACCTTGTCATAACACATATCCAAAAGGCAGGTCATTACTGAAGCCGTCAGACTGATTGTAAACAAGATAAGACGATGCCATAAAAACTATGTGAAATGCACTGATAGCATAATATGTTCTGCTGGAATGTCGCTGAGACAGGATGTGGCTTTTTGTTATCACAATAACGAAACAACACACGTACAGTTAGCCAAACATATCTTTTTGTTAGGTCATGTTTCTCGACATGACTTGTCATTCGGATCACAGGAATATGTGACAGCACAAAAAAAAAACATTTACATAGTTGAATACTCTGAATAGTCATATGGATTTTACCAATATTTAGAACTCCTAACAGTCCCCGAGTAATATTATAAACAACAGGCGCTATACCATAACTTACCAGATGTTAACACAAATCTGGGCGAACGTCAGGAGGCTGGCTGGCTAGCAATCTAACTTCCAAGCCACTATAAGGCCAACTAACTAGCAAGCTAGCAAGCAAGCTAGTTAGCCATCTGTCAGCGGTCACTCCCACTAGAAAGGCTTACTTACATGCACAAATGACGATTCATGTGTTCGCGTTCATCAAACAAAGTTGAACATATCTTGCTGAGAAGCAGCCTACTCCAATAGCAGAAGTATCCTAAACGATGAGTCTATCATGATTGGCAGCCTCTAAAGCAAGTTTGCTTTTAAACGTCAGTGTCAAATGAAAATCATTTCAGCTATTCCTTTCCGGGTCATCCACAAGCATCACAGTAAAAGCCCATTGTTTATATCTTCAGTTCCCTTATCCTTTTCATATGTTTTAATTGGCTGTAAGCTTTGCATTATTTACACATTTCCAACACCCCAAGAAAATTGACACTACATTTCTTATCAATTGCTTTGAGTGACTAACCTATTGAGCAAAAGAAAATGATGACAGTTAAACTACACACCATACTAGTAAACGAGCCTACTCACAATTTCTGTTATATAACAATTTTATTCACGGAAAACAAAACAGCAAGAAACCATCAGAATCAAACAGAAAACTAAATCAACAATGAACTCAAACCATTGATTGATTAAAAATGTAAGCCAGCAATAATTGGCTTGTGTTTTCCCTTTCTGTCCTTTCAGTGCCTTCTTTTCTCTACATAGTGTCACGCTGGAACCTTTGGTTGATTTAGACATAATGATCACGATGACTGGGAATCCTGAGTGTGTTTGTGTGTGCATATGGATGCATGTTTGTGAATGTGTGTGTGTGTGTGTGTGTGTGTGTGTATGTATGTGGATGCATGTGTGTGTGAACGTGGGCGCGTGTGTGTGAGTGTGGGCTCGCTCGCTCGCACGCGCGCGTGTGTGTGTGTGTGTATGTATGTATGTATTTGTGTGTGTTCGTGCATATTACAAGGGTGCTAATTTGAGTTCAGACAGTGCCCCATCTGACATGAACTGTGGGAAAGTCCCAGCGGTCTGGGTGGCCCATGTGCAGCAGATCACTGTAAGGAGAGGTGCTCCACTGGAATGCAGGCACCTGGTCCCACGTAGGGCCGCTGGCAGCTAACATCTGATATTCCTTATACATGCCGTAGGACGTCAACTGTGGGAGCAAGGAAAGACTAAGTTAGTATCTGTGGAACACATACAAATGATGGCTAAGGACAGAGGCTACTGAGGCTTGCCTTCATGTCTGTTCCACCATGACACCGCTGTCTCAAAGCTCCAAAGGGGTAGGTGCCGTTGGCAGGGTTCAGATCAGAGCGTGCAGAGATGGTATTTTCTCCGTTATGTTTGGGGTCACAACCCTCACACTGGGACAGGGGATCTTTCTCAAAATTGTTGTATCTGCAACAAAACAAGAGATGCCACTGATCAATGTGAGAATGAGGAAGGGTGCTTCACACCTCCTAAAGCTTGGGCAGAGAGTACACACTTTTTTAAATGATCTTATTACAAGCTGTGGACCCAGGGTAAAGTTTAGGTCACCTCATGAGCTGCACCATAGACTTCAGGTCAGTCACTAAGGTTTGATTGCGTCTGAATATCTGAGCCCTCGGGTTCATATCGAACGAGAACCAGGACCCGTACTCCTGAACCAGCTCCTGGCAGCCACTGGCATTGAAGATCTCCTCATAGTACCTGTATATACAGGGGCCAAAGACACAGGAAATTCAGGTTGAAATCCAAAATATAAAACAAACATCCAGAGGACCCTTTCATTCTAGTTTCTTTCTACTTCAGGCAAGCCACTATAATACAAATGTTTGTGGAGTTTAACAAACACAAAGTGTCTTAGATCTATTTCATGATGCATCAGCATACTGTATGTGATTTTGAAAAGACTCTAAAATCACACTCTGCACAATATCAATTACAGATACTAAATGTGTGTAGAATATGTACATATGTACATGTGTCAATATACGCTTACTGCATAGGAGATTGGGCTTTTACACTTACGGGATGTTGTAACTAGCCCAGTAACCTGTTTCATAAAGCTCTGTGGTTTTATCCTGGATCATAATTGAACCTCTGCAGAGAAAAGAAAAATGTGGTGAAATAAACATCATAATTACAGTTTACTTTTATAGTTTACAAAAGATAAACATCATATAAATGCATTCCTAACAAAAATTCACAAACCATTTAATTTACGTTACTGTAACAACTTCACCAAGAGGATAAGAGAATGATTGAGATCATACAAGAGCTATAACATTATGTGAGGACTTACGGAATTTGCTCCAGAACAGTGAAGAGCTGCTCTGTGATATCTGTTCTGCCTGGTTTGAAGAATTTATAATCCACAATCATCCATTGATTATTATACCTTAGGAAGAAAAAACACATTATATATATATAAGACTCATGCTATCCATGTTGAAACACATGAGTGAAAATACAAAATCAATCTCACAAATCTGATGCATTGAAAATGTCTTTAATCTATTTTCTTTATTTGGCTGCCTTCTAAAATCTAAAAAAAAAGTGATGTATTTGCTGACTATGTCCTTGACATGCATTAGCTCAAATAATTCAATAAATCATTCATGACAAATGTTCTGTTGTTTGAACTGGTGCTACAGGTAGAAATCAATAGCTTCTACAACGTATAAGGTACACAGATATTAATATATACATATATATGTAACTTTTAAAGCAGACATTTGTGATGAGATGGATAGATAGATAGATGGATACTTTATAAATCCCAAGGGAAATGTAGGTCATCCAGTAGCTTATACACTTAACTTAACTCACAAACATACATACATAAATCACATACACACAGGCAGAACATGTTCACAGGGAGTGGGGTGTTTACAGATACAGGATGGATCTGCCCTATAGTACAGTGTGCATTGATTTGTGACAGTGTTGATGTCGACGAGGAAAGTAGTGCAAAGAGTGCAGAGAGATAGTGTTCATGTGCTTGTATGGATAATGCAAAGATAGAGTACTTGTGCTTATGTGTGTGAGGATAGTGCAACGTGATATAAATATTAAAGTCTGTGCAAGAGCTAGTATAGCCAGTAAAAAGTGTATGTAAGCAAACGTACGTTCCACTGTTGAACTTGCTGAAGACATCAGCCCACTGTTTGCCTGTCTGTGCTAGACGATTGGCAACAACATTTCTGAGCCATTCCATCACTGTACCTTGAGGTACCACATACTTCCACAAGGCAGGGTTACTGTTTCCAATTGTGGTCTCCAAGGCAACCTGAACAAACACAAGCGCAACAGTGAGGTGCAGAACAGATGTATTGACATATCCAAAACAATGCTAAATAAATAAATAAACAAACAAACAGTCTGCATACAATCATGTGATTCTCCTCAGTCCTGTCTAACAGTAAGGTGACCACAGCACTACTCACCAACCCACTGCTGAGGATATAGAAATCATCGCCTGAAAAGATGGATCCAGGGTAGGAGGAGAAGGCCTGAACGGCCCCAGGAATTGGCTTCTCATCTGAAACACAGATCAAATCAATCAGTACAAAGACACAATGTACTACAGAGAAAATGGTATTCGTTAAACCAGAGTGGAGAACCTTATAAAGAGCAGCGTGGAAAAACAAACAAACTTATCAATAGGAAAAAAAAAAATCCAATCTGGAGTGATGTTTTCCCAATGTACCATGTCGTTATTGTGGTATCCTCTATTCCCTTGGTTCCCAAACTGGGGTACGCAAAGTGGTTCAGGGGGTACGCGGGGAGAACATTTCCACGATAACGGAAAACGGACGGAATAGCCTGTCAAATTAATTCGCTCATCTTCCCAATCACCTGCAAATAATGTTTTTTTTTAGTCTTCTGTTCTGTTGATGGCTGGCAAACAACAACCTTAGAAGGTTTGGGTCACTTGTGGCACATATTATTCACTCATTTTAAGCTTTAAAACCTCTGGGTGAACAAAATGAGCCGAAACGGAATAAAACGGAACTAAAAGGTGAAAAGGAAAACGTAGCTGGAGATTAAATGTCGGAAGGGGTACGGGACTGTAAAAAGTTTGGGAACCACTGCTCTATTCCAACCAACACAATGTTTACCAAATTTGCTTTAGAAAAGCAATCTCTGTACAAAGAGTTTGTAGTTAAGATCAATACATTCCTAACTAAACTATTTGAAGAAACTAGGCAGTGTCTATGTTTAAAAAAAAGTTTAAAGAGAGATACTGTGAGTAGAGATTGTGTGTAAACACCTTTTGGTGAAATGTGGTAGGAGAAGGAATACTTCTTCATGATCCTTAACATGGACTGGTAAGTATTCCATGTGTCATGCGATACCAACAACTCCTTGTTGCCTGGCAGCAGTTTGACCAGGGCAGAGCAAGAGCCTGAGCCAAGGGTCCGTGATGGGCTACTTTTATTTAGCGCAGCCTCCAGATCCTCCAAGTCTCCACCCATCTGAAACAATCTGATGGAGGAAAGAGTGGGAATAAAACAACATCTTCCCATACAGTGCATCTAAAATAGATATACAATGTGAAGATTATGAATTATAAACATAATGAACACCTTAACGTCAGACTTTAGCATCAAATCCTAAGCATTATCAAGGAATGAAAGCTTGGAAAAAAAAGTAAGAGCACAGAGAACGTATTTTCTAAGCACTTCTTATTACTCATGTGACACAGGAGACCATCGCAACATGGAACTATTTTTGTACGAAGAATGTCCGGTACATCGCAAACATAGAAGTGACTTGAGTCCAGTGCTAATAACAGCATCTAATAATAGTAACAGACTCACAGTGAAGCTTTTGTTGTCAGGCTAAAAACAACATAAAACATGTAAGTATAAATACATGAACAGGGTACTATATCTGTCCGTAATATGTGTCAGGAGTCAAATTAACAAAATGACATGAGAAGGGTACACAATGACCTTCTAACTGCCCTATCCCCTAAAGCACATAATCTGTTTGCAAGCCACAAACTTTGACCTATGTTAACCCTTTTGCAAATGTACACCTTTCGTTCCACCTCATTCAATATAAGACTTGCACCCCAGCACTAAGGTACACTCTCTGTAGGTTTCCGTGCATCTAGGCCAATACCTTCCATCAGATTATGCTGACTTACAGCAGAAATGAGCACGTGGAGCCAGATACTACAATGGGAGGAGAGAGCACTCACAGAAACCCAAATGGATTGAGGTTTGGGACGGCCGTAGGGAAAGACAGCTGGTCATTGTAGGCGTCCTCCATCCCTCGAAGCTGTAACAGAGCCAGATGGACCTACGGTACACACAGATATGTGTTCACATTTAGGGTTCAGATTTAAATGACATTTATATTTAAAGGTCTTTCAATTTGCATTGACCTCTGGTGACAAACTGATATGCAATACAAAAATGTTAATCAAGAAAACAAAAAGAACTTTTAGCAACATTGCACTTATTTATGAGGTTGTGCTAGATCATCTCAGAGCAAAGTATTTTTTTTAAATGTCAGTAACAATTTTGCATGTGTCCAAGCATTAACTAGTGTTTACCCGCAGTTTGTCAGCCTACCTGGTGCCAGTACTCAGAGTCAGCATCTTTCTCTATCTGTTTCACAACCCACTGAAGATTAGCCATGATATACTCCTTTAGTTTCTGGCAATAAACTGTGTCATATCCAAATGGCCCACAGTAGCCAACAATTGTGTTCATCCAGTGCTTGTAGATGTGCTACAAAACAAAGCAAACAAAATGAGAAATAAGACAAGAGATACTTCATAACAAACATTCAGTTGTAAATGCGTAGTTTTCACAAAAGAGCATCAATTTTCCAAATAGAAATATTCAATCACAGTTTCATTTTATAGGAAACTATCATTTGTATAGACAAGACTGTGGGCCCCCCGTGTACATGTAACCGAATCCGATCAGGTCGACAGATGCTTGACAGCGTTTGTAATACTTTACTTTATTTTTTTTTACTTAGCATGTTCAGTCATGTTCTGCTTTACAAATCAATACATTCAAAGTATGATCTTACACAGTAAATATAAGGTGACCAATAGTACAAACCGTAGCTGTACATCAAGCTTGTGTTTTTTGGGGAAAGGTTGTCAGGTAGGAGCACTGAGCTTTTTACAAGGCAACCAGCACCACACTGAGAATAAGCTACAGGGATACCATGTGGACCTATTGTTAATCTTGAAGTGATGAAAGATTATTAGGACCAAACTTCCCACATTGGAAATTGTGTTTATTTTATGTTCAGATCTAAATTCATCAAAGTATTTGGATGACACCTTATTAGGTATTAGATGAAACCTCATTTGGCTACCCTGACTATATCAGCTGAACAGTTTGATAAGTCACACTGGCTGTTCCCTGTCTGGTTGACAGTAGCAAAACAAAAAACATTGGATCAAACGTCACTGACCTGTGCGGTAAGGGCACCCTCCAATGCCCCAGCAGCGTATGCCTGAATTGTGTCATTGTAGCGCCCACTAGTGCTCACCTCCAGATACGCCCAGCTATAAGAAACGAGAAAATTTGATTTATTTATTAAGAATAAGTGAAAATAACATGAAGTCGAGGCATTATTCCTTAGTTGTTGACAAATTAATTAGATAATATCAAAAAACAACTGCTAATGGATGTGGTGCCGAATTAAGATGAACAACAAAAACTGTTACAACCAAACAACACTGTTCAAAGATTTGAAAAAGGACAAGGGTCTAAGGGTCTCTGGGTCTAAGGGTTCCTGTATGGTTCTCATGGAGGTGAAAAGCTATTTCTGTTGCATATTTACAACGAACTCTGGGGTAAAAGATAATGCATGAAATACACTATTTCATATTCTAAGATACTGACGGAAACATCAAAGAAGAACACTGAATGTATCTGTATTGATTATTTCATCACCCTCTTTGGCATACACTGAATAGTTAAGGATATTTGAAAACATCATCTAATAGGCTAGGGCTACTCGGCTGTAAGAAGGCGATTTCTTACAGCACCTAAAAGCTATATAACCATGCAATAGATCTAGTTTGGTCCTCTGACCTCTTTCTATTTGTAGCATATAAATAGACATACTGCAACATGTTCAACAACACGCCATTTTAAACTAATTGGTTTTAAGTAGGGTATCAGAGGATCAAGTGAAGTTATGAATTGCAGTCACGCAGACTTCTGCCACAGCTAATAAAAAAAGGTAAACGACAATTGAACGATAACACCTACAAAAGCATTGCATACAACAGCCCCCCCAAGCAAAACAACTGATTATACCCCAGTAAAACAACTGATGAACAGCGACCATTTTACCCTGAATTGGGGATGTCATCTGTGAAATTCGCCCAAGCCACATTGTCAGCATGATAGCCTTCAATCAACAATAGCTTTCCAGTTTTTTTCTCAATCACGGCGGACTGAATAACAGCCCCAACGGGACATATACACAGCAAAACTTTTAAAATAAATCCTAAACCAGACCGCCTCAAACTTTCACAGGGATCAACACAGCCGTACATTTTCACACAACAGCTTTAGTCATATGACAACATTTGGTCATGTGACACTGCACTAACCCTTTTAGGAAGCGTTTCAGGAGAGGCTGGAAGTCGACCGGAAGTTTGTAGTTTTTGGTGTTAGCATCTTAACACTTCCTGGTTCCAAAGTTCAAATCCCTTTGGAAAAAGGAATGGGTTTTTTCCAAATCGGTGAAAATGAGGTGTTATGAAACAACGCCAGTAGAAAACCTAGGCATACGGTATGGTTATTTAAAATGTAGTTATCAGTCAGTCTTTTGTAACCAACCATTGTCTTGTCTTGTAGAAATAAAGATGTTGCTACCGATATGGTAAAATAGAAAAAGAGTGGACAACATGGTGTGTTTCTCAAGTCAAGGATGCTTCCTTGGTAAGATGTCTTCAAATTCCATGCTACTTAAAAAAAAAAAAGGCTCTAGTATGCGCGCATATGATGGTGGGTTCTTTAAGAATGCAGAGGATACTCCAAATGCATTATTGAAAATTCTCTGAACAAAGGACTCGGTCCTTGGTAGAATTCAAAGGATCCTAGACATCGGAACAGTCCTTCGGCAGGATTCGATTATGTAGCATCCTTGAAATGCAGCCTTCAAGGATCCTTCCTTGACTTTGAGAAACACCCATGTGCCAGTGCCACTTGCCTCAGACAACATGAGAGACTCTAGAGTGGTATCCATGGTTACAGACAATTTTAGTGGCATCTAGTGGTGAGGTTGCTGAATTGCAATTGCAGCTTAATACTCTTCCCTACAAGCGTGTGCAAGTACTGACCGTGGCCGTCAAATGCCATAACAGCGCGAAAAAGCCCTAGTATACACTAATGAAAACATAATTATGAATAGTACCATCTCCACTAATAGACAGCAATACAAACTACTCACTGTGCCTTTCAAGAAACTTGAAATGACAAAATCAAAAACCCTCAACACCAGGGAGCCCAGAATGATAGCTCTATGTCCTCCTTCCAGTGTTCCCTTTACAGTCAGCCTCTGGGGGCAGCAGAACTGCACAGTTGGCATGGCCCACTGAGTCAGCTTGGCAGTGGGCAGGAGAGGGCGGCTATGAGAGCCAGCAGCTGCATGTTCTGTATGGTCAGGTCTGTGAGAGCCACTGCAGCACTCTATGTAGCAGCTCCTCCTCACTGTGGTGCTGCAGATGCACGATGGAAAGGTAAGCAGTCACCCTGGATGGAGGGATTTGGCACTGCAGCAGCACCGTTCAACACCACCCAAAGCTGTTCTGCTAGCTCCAGCAGGTAGGGAGTTGTATGTATCCATCTGGGTCTCCAGGAATTTGCAACAGAAATCTAAGGCACGCTACATCTGCAGCATGTGTGCTGTTTGTAGCACGGGCTTAGTGTCCAACACAGAGCCTCTGACTGACTTGACTCATACCCCGGAAGTCACCAGATGGATACACCAAACATTACACACGCAATATAATGATGCCGTGGCAAATATAGCACCATAGTGGCATGATTGGAGCCATGGTTTGGGCCTAAGACTATTCAGAAAACAGATCTGAAATCACAAATTATAATCTCAAAACCAACACAATTAAATTATAATTATTGTACACATCTGCACACTAT
>NW_024880440.1:2500-24964 GCF_900700415.2 Clupea harengus
CCATACTAGGAAACATTCTTTGGTCACTGCACTCTTCACCATGAGGTAGATTCCCAATGAGATACCGACTATGTAGGCACTGAGACGGCCCCATGACTAAGACGAGGTGGCACACCCATGAGTCTGGTTTTACAGTCAATAAGGGTGTAATTATGCCAGCCCAGACACAGCCTGTGTCAGAGTCATGCATAAGGCCCTCAAAACAGCTGCTTCAGCAGGCACCTGATAACAATAACAACGAGTAGGCTTCAATCCCTTCTCCCATCGCTGAGGTAACCTTTCACCGTCAGTGTATGGGTGGCATGGCAACAGACCCAATATATCTGAGTAAATATTAGAGAAAGTGGAAGGACATTGACCTGATCTTTCGACTTTGTTTCTTTGGGATATACTGACAACCTGTAGAGTATGCTTCTGGACCACCAGATCGCTGCCATATGTGTACAGAACAACACCAGTTAGAAGCCTGACAGGCTTTAGATATACATATACATACCTACAGACAGATTTAATGTACTTGTCTTGAAAGACCCTAACCTGATTCTTGGAATTATTTAAAGCATACAAAAACATTGTGCTATCTATTTCCACATGTGATCCCATCATTTTGCAAATACATGATAATAAATGAAGGTAATAAACTGATCTATTAAAGGTACAGTCCTTGGTTTTGTTGAAAGCTGATATTTGAGCTCAATAGTCAATCAAATTGAACTCCTCCCTTCTGTGCTCCTGAAGCAACATGTTGACTGTCTGTAATTGTGAATGGTTCTGTCCATATAGGCAAGTGAATCTCTTTCAGTTGCATGGTCAAAGAAATAACTTGTTTGGTAAGTCAGTGATGCCCCACATGAGTCACTTTCTATGATTCTGACTGAAGAATTGCCTGGGAACACTTACTGTTTTCACACAAACACTTACTGCTGACTGTAGCCAGCTTTCTGCAAGCATGGGCGTGAGACAGCCAGCACAACTGAAACCGTTGCCACAGCAACGGGCACAATCATTTGAAGCAACACAAACACAATCCTATAAAGTCGGGTGGGGTTTCACATCCAACCTTTTAATGCGATTTTTTTTTTTACGTGGAAACGCTTGAAATTCGCAAACAGTCTTCTTACTCGAATAAGAAACTGATTCGCAAGAGGGGGGTGGATTAACTCCCAATTCGCATACAGTAGGCTATAATGTGACTAAAAATTGATGGAAACTTGTTTATTCGCATAAATTCGCTACGTTTGGCACTTACCTTAAATTTGCCACGCCAACCTTACGCCAGGAGAGTGTCACAGCGGATGGAAACTTGCACAGACTCGCATTTTCTTTAACCGAATATGCGAATGAGTTGGATAGAAACCGAGCTAGTAATGCCACAGGTTTGTACTTGAAGCTTTGTGTTACTGGCAGTGCAGCAGAAGAAACTTTTGCAGACCTGATACTGATTTTGTTTAGGTGGTGATCTTACACGTGAATGGCAAGGTTGCCCATTGGCCTCTGAACTCTGTTTAAGGAAGGACTTTTACTTAACTGTACGAGCAATTTGATCACATTTTCTGAGACTATTTGAGCGAAGTGTGCACCTACACATCAGTGATTACGTCAATGATATAAATTAAATACTAAAGGCCTATGAAATAATCACAATGAAACACGCGAATAAGTCTAAAGCGGTAACAAACATCCATGTTACGAGATGGCATTGCGGACACAAAATGATGTCCAACTAGGTAACGAATAGTGTGGCCAGTTTAGTACAGCACGACTCGTCTTCACGGCACTATTTCATTATAACCAGCAGAGGGCGGGTTTGTTTAACTCCGTAACTGACATATCCTATAACTATTTTCATTTTAACTGGCATTTTCTATAACGACACGTGCACTCTGCCATGTCCTCCAGTGACAATATCGATACAATACAATATCACAACAAAATCGATATGAAGGAACAACACAAGAAGAAACAACACTAACATGACAATTGCTCAGATTTTCAATAACTCTGCAACACCACGAGAGGACAGCAACTACTCTTTAAAAAACAAATAAATATATTTAGAGAGAGAGAGAGAGTGTGTGTGTGTGAGAGAGAGAGAGAGAGAGAGAGAATTTAAACAACTAACTTAAACAACATTGTATTTCTTAGAAATATGAAATAATAGGGCCGGTATTGTAAGATGGAAACCAATTACTAAAGTGCAGAAACAGTTCACACTAATGAACACACATACCGGAAACCTCCAGCAGATGTTGTGCATGCCAAACTGAGGAACGTATTTTACTCATACAAACCATCTTCAAACTGATTAGGACCAAGTGGACCACAATCCATTACAGGAATAGGCTACTAACACAAAGAAAACCTTTGTTATGCATGACAGCCAATGGAGTTCCGTGGGAGAATTCTCCAATCAAAGTTTAGGGGTGACAGGCGAGGGCGGAGGTTCGAGCCAGGAACCGCCTCTGAACTGGCTAGATGTTTTTGAATATTCATAGGCGACGTGCAGTTCAATGAGCGCGCTGATTACTGTTTTTACCAATTACATTTTTGATGCTTACTATCAATGGTGGGACTACCCAACTATTCCCATCTGATGACGTAGGTTTTAATTCGCTGCGAGGACTATGTCAACCACACCACCAGGGGCTCAGCGTTTGGACAGGTGTGTTACCTGTGGCTGCTTCAGAGAAGAGAGAGGGGTTGGCTTAGTATTTTCGTTTCACGTCTCCTTCCGGCACAGAGCATTCTGACGAGGTGACCATACTCACTGATTGTGGAAAGTAGAGGTACAACATTCCTGCTGTGCTTCTAGACTGTCTATGTGTCACTATGGCTTTCTTGGAGAGTTTTCTAACCGGTGCTCTGTTTAAACAGACTGCTTGTTAAACCTTGTTGACACACATTAAATCCATACTTTTGGAGGGAAACCAAGAACGCCACGCCAGGATCACTCAGAATTGCCTGTTTTAATTTGCTGGTTGATTGGGCACCGCGTTCTCCAGTGTGGGGGCACTGACGCATTGTGGAGTCGACGGGTTGAACTGCCAAACCGGCTGCGTTACAGAGGGACGCCTCGATGTGCGAACCCGCGATGGCCGTGGTTCAGCTGGAAACGGACGACCACCAACCGGAGAATGGCTTCGTATCACCCGAAACAACGTCTCCGGCATTGCTATCGCGCATTGACGGCTGCGTCTTGCCATTTCTTGGGGGATTTGGGAACTACCAAAAACAACTCATTGTCCTGACATGGATCCCGGCGTTGTTTATAGGATTCAGTCAATTCTCTGACAGTTTCCTCCTAGCTCAGCCAAACAACACATGCATTTTCCCGACGATAAACGGATCCAATCTGACATTGAGTCCTTCTCCATTATTTAATGGTCAAAACAATAGCAGCGTGAGCGCGCCGTATTCATCGCTAAACGGTACGCGCCGCCACAACAACACGGACGATGCTCACTGTATGTGCACTGAGTGGAGGTACGAGATGCAAATGGGACTTCGGGAGAATGTGGTCACAAAGGTAAGGTTAGCTGGGTTGGAAATGTGTAAAGTACATCCAACATCAAGTGCTGAATCCTCATCGCTTTATATTTAGAATATATGCCCTTTGCAGAGTGTTACACTGTGGTTAGGCTCCTTGATGGAGAGTGTTTTGTGCCGGGCACTAAGTGCCTAGGCTGCATTCACAACTGGCAGGTTCAGGCTACTGAAACAATAATAATATTATGTGCACCCGAAGGAATGTCACCCACACCTAAAAATCTCCAGCATATATCCATTTGTGATAACGTGCAGTCATTTTGAACACTGCAGGGAGATTGGACCGCCTAGCAAAATGACATCTAGGGTGTCAATACTGCAACACTGACGCGTCTTACGCGTTTACTAATAATGGCCTGTTCATTCACAGCTACATCGAGAGAACTGCCTGGCTGAGTTATATATATGTGTCTAAACCAGTAATAAATGGTACCTAAGCCTGACTCGCGAACAATTGGAACAAACTACGAGTGTTAGTGCCTGGGCGATGGAAGAGCATCGCTGGGTTAGACCAGCGTGACTCATCTTAAGCAGCTGATGAGGTGCGAGCTATCACGAAGGGGTGTCACCGGGCTCTCCTCGTGCTGACTGTGGCGGAATGCGCCTCTTTTCCTTACGGCTCTCCGCGAGCAGAATTGGTTACTTTGATGCAGACTAAAGGGCATACAGCAAGAGAAATAAAGTAGAATCTCATTCGGTTTATTAATTTGCCCAACTCACAGCAAATTGTAATTGTAATCCCTTATTGTTATATATTCTGTGTCATTTTGGGAGACGGGCCATTAGTCCATTTCCAATAGCTGTTAAATCCATATCGCTACCTAATCCTCGTGGCATTCCTGGAATTCTAAGGTATTGGTATTGATCTTATTTGCGAACACGGTGTCCCCATTAGTTCATTCGTGCATTAGCCTAGCTCTTTATCTTCTTATGATCTTGTCAGAAGAGGTGAGTGGTTGGGATTATGATGCGAGATGTCCTCATACAGTAATAGGCCTTTTCACAGGAAGTTCACACACAAGCATAGGATACAGATATAACAATTTGGAGACTCCTTTGACTGCCATGTTTTGTATGAGGAATATTATGAAACCACAAAAATAGCCAGATCAGACTGGTGTGTATTCAGAAATTGACTTGCTATTGCCACACAGTGCCTTGACTGCATACCATGTGTCACACCATGTTCTATTTACGCTTCTAGTCAAAGGTTGAGTGTGTTTGCCAAGGGCCTTGACCAGTGTGGAGCACTAGTGTCAGTCCAACTCTGCTCTTCAAATGTAATGTCACATAACCGTACTGTCAGCACAGACAGGCTATGCCCAGTATACAGTATGTGTATGCTTGTCAATACTTCCATGAATAGCAGTGGTAGGTACCTGAGTGGGAATGACACATAATCAAGCAGCATAGCTCTCTGAGTCAGTGGTCACACTATATGTAGTTTGCCACTCGATGAATCAGCGGCACTTACCAAGACTGACCTAACTTTACAACCATCATACCGATACTTAACAGCAAATATGCCCTTCATGAGCAATTAACTGAGGTTGTCAAGTGGGCATCTTCTTTCATCAGTGTTTTGTTGAATTAGGCCCACGACACCTCCAGAAGTCTGGCATCCCAGACCCACACCCTTATACCCATGATGGGTTGGGACACATGTCAATACCAGTGACAACAACAGATACACCACAAGATGCACCTCTATTTCACATGCATATGTGACTGAGTGCTGTCACTATGGTAGGATATGTGCTCTGACTGCCATGCCAATGAGCCTGGCTATCTGGCATTGCAGTCAGGGTGCAAGTTTGGTACTCTATAGACATGGTTTCAAGGCCAGATGGGGTGACTGCTCTCTCCCTTCACTACAGCATATCTCAGTGTTTGAACGATACACGGCCTAGTTATCTAAACATCAAACTCATTATACTATGGCATGCCACAGCCTCTCTAGGGTATGGGGTGGGAGCATGGGAGGAGTACAAACCCCGGTTAGGGGAAGGGTAGGAATTAGATACAAACCCGGGTTAGGGGAAGGCAAGGGGTTTGGGGTGGGAGAGCCCCCCAGGAAATAGCCCTTTAGCTCAGTTCATCATTCACTGAATTATAAATGTCATACACTCCTTTAAATATTATCATAATATGGATTAAACAGAATAGGATATTAGATAGTAATGTTGGATTTTAAGTATCAAGTATGTTTTAGGAAATTGTGGTAAAAATAAATATATGTATGTATGTTATAGCATACAGGTTGGCTGTTTTAGTGATTCTGCTTTAGATTTCCATTGCTGAAAAAGCTACTCAGTTTAAACAGCCCCCATTCAACTGCAACAGCAAGTAGTTAGAATGCCAGTCATTTTTCTGTGTGCATCATGGATAGTAGTCTTCACAGAACGGCCTAGTATTTTTGTGCTGGTGGTGCGCAGAGCTGTGCATGCCTTCAGACAGCTGCTCGCTGAAGATAATGTTGTGGTTGTTGTGATAAACAGCCTTGGTCCTATTTGCCAATTGGTGATTGAACCTTAACATATTCTTTTTCTTACTGTAGAGCGATAATGAAGTCTAAGCAAGCTGTTCCTTTGTGCTTTTCAATATATAGGCCTTCATATAGTCATGTGTAATAAGTTACATTTGTTGAGTTGAGTGGGAGTGTTTGAATGTTAGTTACTCAGGCAGCTGCCTGTCAGTTAACCTGGAACAGTGGACTAAGTGGAATTGTAAAATTAAGCTTATTCATGTATGCATCAAATTAGAATTATTTATAGTGAACTCGGATGTTTGATTTAAAAAGATGTACCATGATATATAAACTGTGAGCTTAGTATTTTTATTGCTGGTGTTGGTCTATTGTTAGAGGAGAGTTCCTACTAACTCCTCTTCCATTCCAGCTTAACACAACCAGGATGTAGTGTCATGATACCATGGCAGGAAGAGTGAGTAGATACACATTGTTGAGACACATGGACTCTGGACAAGGGGGAAACAGGGGCCACAGGCAGCTTTTACACTTCCTGCAGCTATTACTTTAGCCATTAGCTTATCCCCACAAACACAACCAGTCTCATGGATACTTCTAATACACTTAACACTCTTCCACACACACACATTAGACATAACTGGAGTGATATGGAGGATGTGTGTGTGCACAGTAACAGTGTGCTCCATTGAGACTGACATGGGGGATAGCAAGGCAGACAAGACAAGCTAGAAATCCTCATAAACCCAGCAGGGTTGTTATTGGAGAATAGGGGACAGCGCGCATAAGGAGCCAGGAGAGAAGAGAACCTGAGCATCCAGGATAGATCACGACTCCAGCCTGCCTGAGTGAAAGACTGTGCACAAGTGTGTTTTTATGTGTGTTTTTTTTTGTTTTTCAAGAATGTGTTCTTCTGAGTTCTTGAACAGCAGCGGCGGTTTCGCGCCCAATCCAGGCCACGTTCTTGCTGGTTCCTCTCCGTAGTCGGCAGCCATCTCCTCTCCCTCCTGAGCGCAGAGGAGCGCTCTTAGCAATAAGGCTCAGGTCACAGGCAGCGATGGGGTCCCCGGGGAAAGAAACTGCGGGACTGGCGAAGGTTGCTCTAATTGAGTCCTTGGGCCCGCTGGGCACGTGTTAATGGGAACTGTGCTCTAATGAATAATAGTGTATCATTGCTGACAGGCGCACAGGGTGAGGTCTTAATGGAATCACCCTACATCGCTAATACATTCCAATGGCAAACCCATGATGTAGACATTGGAGATCGTTCATTAAAATGATACATAGCAAGAAAGACTGAGCTCACAAACCCCCTTTATCCACAGCTTAGTCAGTGCTGGTTGGCCTATAGAGAAGTAAATAGAATGAAGAAGTCTGATGGCACACAGTGGAACAGGGAGTGTTGACATGCTTTAATTGAGGAAAGACATTAAGGTTAGCCTTGCCTGCACTCTGGTCTGCAGCGGACTGTAAGAATAGCAGTAACGAGTGACAGACCTTCACTGCACCTTGTTAAGATGTTTGTTTTCCTTCCTATTTTTCTGGACCCGCACTGTGATCACGGGTCTTGGACGCATTTAAGAGTGCAAAGAAAAGGCCACATTGTTGGTATAATCTAGCAGTCATACCCCAGAAAACAAGCCCTTCAAAGTCACTTTCCTGACAGTTCAGGACTCATGGTATTGTGAAAATACTCTTCAATTGAAGCTTTGTGCATCTCTCCTCTCTCTTTGATTTTCACCATTTCACATATGTATGAGACTCATGCGAATGTGGTTCATATTTCCAGCAAAGGTGATCTGTAATTGATCTCTGGCTTGTAACATTTAATGATTAACTCCATTCTAGCATGTGTTAGTAATATATTTGTCAGGGCACATAGCATAGCAAGTTCAGGGAGTGAATGTGACAATATAAGGTCCTCCACACATAATCACACACACACACACACACACACACACACACACACACACACACACACGCACACATATGGCAGTGTCCCTTTCCATAGTGTTTATCCAGCTGTTTGGACCAAGTGGACGATCCCCATTGGTGCTCCAGAGGAAATGTGGCTGGGTGGAACGAGTGGCCTGTGAGATATCAGCTTGGCGCTTATGCAACACTCAGTTAGGGTCCTGTGGATGTGAAACGCTTTGCTAATAACACCACGAAACAGACACCCTTTTTTATTTTTATTAAGGACAATTTCTCAGATTTGTGCATGGATTCAGCAAAACTGTTAGAAAACATTAAGGCAGTCCAAATTCGTGACGTGTTAGTATATTTTAAGTCATTTGGAGGACTAGTCTGGTCTAGTCTTTGGGGTCATGGAGATGTTTTGAACTACTTGCCTTGCATGGCCTCGGGTTCAGTGCGTATGTTTTACAAAGATATGGAGATAGGAGGGGCTCTTTGGACGTTCTGAGGAGGATGGCACAGATAATGTTCAACTGACGTTAGTTGATGTGTTTGGATGAGTGCGAGAGGGTGAAAGGCAGGGAGAGCATACAGATGCAAGTTAGTGCGTATGTTTGCATGTTCACTCATAGGAAACGGGGAGGCAGGGACAGTTGTGCCATGGCATACTGACACACCAGTGCTAGCAGAGGGGACAAAGCCGGTCTGTCTGCCTCTCCCACTCTCTCTTTCTCTCCAGCTCCTGCATTCACAACCACGCACACCAGCTCCCAGACAGTAGGCCAGTTCAGGATGGGAGCTGTGCATACCTTCTATCTGGTCTAGTCTCTCTCTCTCTCTCTCTCTCTCTCTCTCTCTCTCTCTCTCTCTCTCTCTCTCTCTCTCTCATAAAACACACACATCCACACACGGTATACAGCACCACCAAGACAAGGCCGTTTTCACAGCAATCCATTTCTAACCTGACATTCAGGCAGCCATGAAAAAATCAAGCCCTCTTTTCTCCAGCTGAAACACACTACTGTATGTACAGTGCATGTATGCAACAAGGGGGAAAAAAAGAAAGGAATGTGAGAACGAGAGTGAGAGAAGGAGAGAGAGACAAACGAGCGCTGAAAGCAGCACTCATCCATCAGTCCCCATCTCCCTCCCTTCCCCTGACACACAGAGCAGCTCTTCATGGTGGGCCTATGGTGTGACAGCCTGTTGTCCTTGTGCTAAACGTTGCACTGTTCCTCTACAGACACTGAGGTCACACACAAATTAAATTGTGCGTTTTAGTATGTGTGTGTCTTTGTGTGTGGGTTTCTCTCTCTCTCTCTCTCTCTCTCTCTGTCTGTACTGTATGTGTGTGCATGTGCATGCATGTTTGCCTGTGTGTGTGGCCTTTTATGCGTCTGTGTCTGTGCATAGTCCCAGAACCAGAATTTTGTATCTGTGTTTTTCAATGTGTGTGTAAGCTGCAAAGAGCATAGATAAGACAATTAAAGAGTTCTACATACATGCCACATAACAAAACTACATAGAAGAAGGAACGTTTTCATTGCGTTGCATTTTCAAGTTTTCATTGTCCATCATTGAAGGTTGCCCTACACTGGTACACTGAGAAAAAGACATTGGGCCTTAATTTCATTGACAGGCAACCGGCAACGAATTAAGTGTGAAGCACATGAACTAAAGCAAATATAATAACTTGGCAAAATCATTTCGCATTTTGCCATGAGCAAGATCCTAAGCGTAAACATAGGTGGGTCAGCGCAATGCTCAGCCACGCCACACGATAGCTGTAGTTCACACGTGAAGGACTTTGCTTGTTGCCCGTCGAGGAAATAAGTTATCTTTTTTTGGCATATTACATTTTCAGACTCTGTTTGTGTTTTGTTAGCATGTGTCAGCAGCAAGTCAAAGTGCCAGGCCATATTATCTGAGTCCAAAACAGGAAGGAAAAGCCAGAGTGATGTAGTTTCTTACTTGCAGAACAAAGGCCTGGAGTTCCCTTCTGTCTGTCTGTCTGTGCGTGTGTGTGTGTGTGTGTGTGTGTGTGTGTGTGTGTCTGAGAGAGAGAGAAATAAAGAGAGATGGAAAGTACGTGCAAAGTTAGGATCGATGACTGTGTTGAAGACAGGGCCTCTATTTTGCATGTGACGTTGAGAAGATGCCAGGAAGGAAAATCAGAAAATCCA
Source organism: Clupea harengus (assembly GCF_900700415.2). Lineage (NCBI taxonomy): Eukaryota > Metazoa > Chordata > Actinopteri > Clupeiformes > Clupeidae > Clupea > Clupea harengus. Next base: position 12,632 of record NW_024880440.1, read on the forward strand.
TGTTTGTGTTTATGTGTGCGGGCAGTGCATCTTTAATTACCCCATTTGAACCGCAGGAGAATTAATTAATGCTCATTAATGCAGAGTGCAGTGGAATGAGCTTTGTCTCTTATCCAATTGCAAGTGCAACTCTTTCTCTTTTTTTGTTCGCTCGCTCTCTTTCCCTCCTTATTATGTGGTAATAAGCCCACTAAACCAGAGACAAGCAAACCTCTCTGATAACCAAGGACTCTGTTGCTAGGCAGTAACTATGCGGCAGTCTGTATCTCTGTCACTCTCTTTCTCTCTCTCTTTCTCACATACCCACATGTACTCTGCCAGCTCCCTTCACACTCTCCTCTCCTTCACCCCTCTTTTCTCATGGTTTTGCTCCCAGTGTGAACGGCACAGGTGAACGGAAAGCATTTGTGTAGTTGTTCAGGCGTTACCCCCCCCCCCCCCCCCCTCTCTGTCAGTCACACACACAGATATGGACAACCCTGCTTTTGTTGTACAACCTTGTTCAAGGTCAGTGGTTGTCCCATTTCACAGGTTGTGGTTAGATTCACTGGAGACTCTCGGAAGCACCAGCAGGGTATCACCCCCGCTGGAGCACGACTGTGGAGAGGGGTGGTCATTTCAGTAAACAAACACAGCGTCCATGTCAAGAATGCCCATGTCAAAAATACTTTCCCTTGCTGGCTGTCCTCACTGATTGACCCATCAGACATAATAGCTGTTACATTATGCATGGACATCTGAAATCATGTGCAGTGTCTGACAAGTGTGGCATTTGAGATTATGTGTGAAAACATGGAACATCCCATGAACATGTTCTGCTTGGTCACTTGAATGCTTTTTCACCTATTCGTATCCATATCAGTGCAAAAGGCTAAAGGGATAATGGTAGAGCAACAGAGCAGGGCCCAATGCTTTATATAATGGTGTATTTACTGTGGTCAAGGGGCTTGTGAATGTGGAAAAGGAAAAGCTCCCAAACTTCTAGCCACTGCACCTCCTTCTTAAGGGCCGCTGGATTTCACACTGATGACAAATGATCTACTCTCGTTCACATCTGAACTCGGCTCAAGGTGTGAAGCACAGCCAGTGAAACATGTTGTACATTTGACTGACACTCGCATATGCCGGTGGATTTATTCCTGATCTTGCGTAGACCAGTATGAGCTCCTAGTAAGCTGTGCGGGATCACTTTCCAGGTGGAATTGCGCAAGTTGTATTTGTTTGTCTAGGCCTTGCCGGGTGACATTGATTCTGAAAGTTTGAGTAACAGAAATGAGTCACAGTAACTACCATCAAGTAGTCATAAGGCATCGTATCAGCAATAGTTTTTGTTTACACATTACGAAGATTTGGTTGTGTCAGAGATGTTTTCCTACTGCTGAGGAAACTACCAAAAATTCCATTGTGACAATTCATCACTCGTCAATTAGCTCTGCTGAAAGAGGGAAGCTGCTTGACGTGTTTTGGGGGATAATTTTTGACGTCGACATAAATAATCCTCTTTCTTCCCTCTCGTGTTTCTGGTAACCGCGGTTATGCAAACAGTAAGCGCAGCATGACTCGGCCTCAGATGAGAAATTCTCAAATTCAGCTCAGGAGCTGCCTAATGACCCAGGCCACTTGAAGATGTGTCACTGGGTCTGGGTCTGCCAAGTCACTGTGGCCGGCTGGTCCTGTGCTGCAGCCCTCCTGGGCATGTGGCTGGTGTGGCTCATGCGACTGCAACAGGGTCAGGGTCAGGGAAAGGGAAAGCCATGTTGGGGAAGAGGAGGTGTCTCATACAGTATGTCACGCACCTGTCACCCAGACACCCCAGCCACACCCATGACCTCCACCCCCACACACACACACACACACACACACACACACACACACACACACACTCTAATCCCTCTCATCCAGGCCAGCTGGGATCACAGAGGGGGGTTCCAGAACACAAAGAGTCCAGTATTCCAACCGTCCCACTGAATAGAGCGCTGCGTGGTGTGTGTCACAGCTGAGCTTTCTCGCACAAAGACACACTGAGACAGAGAGGCAGAGGCAGAAGCAGAGGGACAGGGGGACAGGGGGACAGGGGAAGACAGAGACGTGGGGATGATAGAGTGCCATACAACTCACGGCCATCAGATGGACAACGCTGTGCAGAGCTCAGTTATTGGTTACACCAAGGTCAAGGTTGTACCAATCACCACACCAGTGTACTTTTCATAATGCTTGTTGATAAGGTCCAGTAGCTGGCCTCACGTACAGGGAAACGTGAAGGGGAAACTCTCTCAGATGGACAGTGCTTTATGGTGTCAAGGAAATGTAATTGCAGACTTCCTTTTGTGGCCACGGCTGCAGAGCAAATGAGGAATGATACAATGTTTTTAATCTCAACATTAATATCAAGATTTGGGCTACCATGAGTAGTTTTCTATCAGATAAATATCTGTATCAAGATATACTGTATCAAGATCAAAGCCTTGATCTCAAAGGAAATGCTTTCCTACAAGCTGCGATACAGCGTGGTAAAGTGATGTGTTTTTTTTATTTATTCTAACCGCAATGTAATGCTTCACACTTGAGGTTAATGATGTGAAAACATTAGAGGGAAGGAGGTGCCCAGTGAACTGAAGGGTCCCTTGTGGGGCCACTTCACTTGAATTGCAAAACATGTTGTTTTCCCCCCTGAGCAAGAAGTAGCATCGACACCTTCAGTCTTTCAGAGTTTCTCCCTAAATATCTGTCTTCCAGAAACTGCCGCTGAAAAGGCTGTTTGATATTTCTCTGATATTACATCGTATAATAAGAGGATAATATAATATCACGGCATTACAAGATATTTGTCCCTGATCAGCTTTGGTGTGGAAGGGGAAAAACAAACAGTGGTGCCACCATCTTTGAATGTTAGTGCCAATATGTACACACAGATAACACTGAGAGACTAACACTGCAGAGCAGATGGAATCAACTCAAGATGGCTGTTGGATTGTTTGTCTGCTTGCCCTCAGTTTCAGCGTGTCCACCTGCAGTCCACCCCTCTGTGAAAGCCCCTGCAGTGTCCACTTCAGACACGGTCAGTCACCAGTCATATTCAGACATGGTGTAAGTGTCTCTTTCCTGGCCAAGCACTGATATACTGTATGTATTTAATTTAAGGTAGTCATCTGAATGGTCTTGTCCTTGCTTCTGGGAGACTGTAGAAGGTGTTTTTTTTTTTTTTTTAGTATGTGTCTCCCACAGCTTGTGGTTGAGTGTGGGTCTGCCTGGGCTCAGCAGTGCCTTTTGAACTCCCAGAATAAGGCTGAGCTGTCATCAGAAACTGCTAACCGAAAGGAAAACCCAGCTTCTCTTTTTGTTGCTTTACAGTACTTTTGGTTTTTTTTTTTATAAAGAAAAAAAAAAAGCTGGTTCCACCTCAGAATAATCCTCCCCAAAAAATTGGTTGAATAACTCATGAGTTCCATCAGGCAGAAGGCCTTCCTCTCTGCACCTCTCTGCTTTACTCTTCACACGCGGTGTTCCTCTCAGTGATCCTGTCCCTGATCATATTGCGAGAGCATGTGTGCAGAGGGGGTTTTATCACCAGCTCGTATTCTAGGCTATGACATGTGCTCAGTGTGCAGACCATGACTCCTGCTCCATCAAGGTCAGGAGTGAGCTTTCCACAGGCAGCGTCATACACTTGTATTTAGTGCACTGTACACAGTTTTGACAGTTAAATGGCTGCATCTAAATGTCAGTTTAATGTATGTGTGACAGTTTGTCAGGCAGATTGATTTAATCGCGTATGTCACCCATCACAAGTCCTGCTTATTTGTAACGTAATTTGAATGCAGAATATAATGGATTTCCTCAAAATTAATGTCAGGTGTAGGGATGATACAGTTTGTTTAAAGCAAGCAGAACCGTTTACAGCCCTACAGAAAATATGTTAACCTGATAAACCTGTTCTGTGGAAAGAAAGTTAAATAGTAATAGACTAAGATGTTATAAAAACTAACTGGCTGATTGTACCCAGTTACCTACATAGTTTAATTATGGTTTTCCTATCCTTACTTTGTGTATAAATGGTCACTGGATTCCTCAGAAGCATTTGAAAATGAAATGTAGACTTTGAAATGTAGGTGTAGACAGCGACAAACAGTGGGTTGTAAAAGCCATGTCTACAATGTCTCCTGTGACTTAGGTCCATCTTGTGTGGTTTCGGTAGCAAGTCATCCAAGGTTTCTCACCTCGGTGAGACCAGTCTCTTGTTTGCATTGTGAATGGGGTATTAATTAAAGATATCTGGTTATTCTCTCCTTTCCCTCCAGTGGAACTTGGTGTGTGGCTCCAGGAGGAAGGTTCACATTGCAAAGTTCTCCCTACTGGTGGGCTCCATCTTCGGGTATCTAGTGATGGGCATCCTGGCGGACTGGTAAGTCTCTCTGGTCGGCTGCTCTGGAAAAGCACAAAATGTCTGAGTGCCATGGTTATAACTCACATGCAGATCTACTGTAAAGTGTTTGTTTATTTTTTTTGGTGCAGGTTTGGAAGGCACCCTGTGCTGATGATCTCGGTCCTCTTCATGCTAGTGTTTGGCCTGACGGTGGCCTTCTCTGTCAACGTGCCGATGTTCAGCACCCTACGCTTCTTTGAGGGCTTCTGTCTGGCTGGGATCACCCTCTCCCTTTATGTCCTGAGTAAGTAGGCAGTGTGAAGACGTTACATATCTGATCAGCAACCCGTTTTTTTTATGTTCTCTGTAGGCCTAATCTCGTGGACCAAACGCTGTTTTTAGACAGTTAATCTTGCAGCAAGGCAGCAGTTTTGAGCCTCGCAATACATCAGATGTGGCAATCTTGAGAGGGCTGTGTTTCACAAAGTGCTTCCTGTAGCAATCTCTGAGAGTCCAGCCTCCTCTAGTCTCGGGAAATAAAAAAAGGCTATGTATCAATGAATGCGAGGGACGGGTTACTACCAGCAGACTTCAGTCCTTGAGTTCCAACAGTAACGGACTTCTAGGTCATCACTGAGAGTGAAACCGTTCTGAACACCCTTGGTTCTGTCACGTTGGTATTCTCTGTATTTATTGTCAAGGAGCCCTCATGTTTATATTTCTTGTCTGCCAGTTTTTGATGGAAATGATTTCACTTTTCTGCTGCACCCATCAGGGGATCCCTTAGTGGAGCACTGTCAGAAAACACCTTTGATCATTCTTTAAGAAAGCATTCCTGAGATACGAGGGTAGAGCGGATCTGAGGAGGGGCTGCTGGCTGCCTAATATGGGTCATGTTTTGGAACAAAGTGGAAAAGGGTCAGCGCCCGCGTTGTGTGTACAAAACAGTTGGGCTGGCACACGGGAAAGGGCAGCACTCAGCAGTGTCTGACCACGCTCCTCGCTTTCAGGCTGCGATGGTGGTCCACTATCCCGTGTGAGTTTGTGTGTGTGTGTGTGTGTGTGTGTGTGTGTTTGTGTGTGTGTGTGTGTGTGTGTGTGTGTGTTGAATAACAAGCATCTCGACTAACTAGGCTCGAATTCTGAAAATATCAACTGCACTTCATCGAACAACCATCACCACACAATAACCCATCATCAACCTTAACGATCCAGGATCTTCCTTCCGAGGACAATCGCAGGTTTAGAATCACTGCACGGTCTGTAAAACGTGGCTAATAGCCCTCTGATTGACTTGTCCTTTTCCTGGCCTGTCCAGCGAATGTGATCTCTGGCTAAAACGACGATCTGTTCCCCCATGGCCGTGCTGAGTCCCTGGCCTGTGAGTCCATTAGGGGCCGAGCGATGAATCCCTCCTGACGTGCGCGACCTTCCCGGGCTACAGTAGAGGGCTACAGTCTGATGAGCGATAATCTGCCTCCGATGGCCGCTCTCGTGGACATGGCCCCACGATAATTGGCCTTGCAGAGCTAACGCTCTGTCTGCGGGCGTGATGGGACCCATGAAAAGGGCCGCCAAGGCAGCTCTAATTGTCTGGTGAAAAGAGAGAGAGAGAAAGAGAGAGAAAGAGAGAGGGAGAAGGAGAAGGAGAAGAGAGAGAGAGAAAAAGAGGGAAGTAAGAGAGAGAGAGTGAGTTAGGGAGTGAGATGGGGCCCCTCTGTGTCCTTGTCATTCTAATTTACTCCAGGCTGTCTACCTTGAAAGGCCGTCCAGCAGGCCTGAAATAGAATGCAGGCTTGTCAGTGCTCCCCGGACAGGGCAGAGTGCAGTGAGTCTGTGTGCTGGAGGGGAGGGGAGGGGAGGGGAGGGCGCCACAGGACACTCTCCACAGGACGTCACTGGAACAGAGGGACACTGATGGCCGCCCCTTTGTCTTGACGTCTCCTCATCCCATATGGCAAAATAGGCAACCGAGGAGCCAAGGAGTCTAACGGTGCAGGACGTTACTCTCCAAATCTGCTCAACCTCGCTTAAAAAGGAGTGCGTCTTGAGGATCACAGATGCCGTCCTCGCTCCATCATCCATTCTCTCTCCTTTCACCTTTTTTTTCTATCTTATGCGTCAACGCGTCATTCATTTATCAACTTGTAACACACTTAAAACTTGTCATAAATGAATATTAATGTTTGTCCATATTTTGTAAGTGGTCTGAGGTAAATAGATTCCAACTGAAACACATTCAGTCTGTGCACAAACGAACAAAGCACATTTCATGCTGTCACCTTGCACATGCAGTCAGTTTTTAATTAGTGTGTCTGACTGGCTCCACGCCTCACAGATCATTGAATAGCGTTAATAGAGCTGACAGTTACAGGATGTGAGCGCTGCCAGTCAGCTGTGTTGAGCAGAGATGTGAAATGGGCGTCTTTGGGAAGTGGGGTGCACACATCCTGTGGTCCCCCCACCAGGAAGCCGACGTCTGCTCTACACAGGCAACTTGTAGGACAGGTGGAAGCTGATTTGTGTCTGTCTGTCTGTCTGTCTGTGTCACAGAAACACCGCAAAAATGCACCTCACATAGCTTAGACATCCTGGAACAGATTTATTGACCTACATCATTTAGAGTCATGTGCTCTGTGAGTTTCATAACCCTGTTGTAACTGTTCCACATTTCTGACCGCTTCCACAAACCCCAATCCACTATTAGCACGGTTCTGCAAACTGGCCAGAAAGGCATGCTTCCCGTCTCACCGATGCAACGTCACCCAGGGTCACTGGAGAACGCGCGGGTGTGGTATTGGGTTGATGGCATTGTGCTATGTTGGGAGTTGAGAGCCAGATGGTCTTTCTTTGGTATGCTATATCGATCTCACTCGGAGAATTCCCACTTGAGCTATAGATTTTTTTATTTATATACAATAGTGTTGAGTACTTAGCTAATTTGGTCATACAGCCTGGTACTGGCTGGTACACCCTTCAGTTCACAGTCGGTGTTTTTCCACCGGCTGGATATAGCCTGGACAATTCAGAGTGTCCGGCATCAGGTTTTGTCAGTAATGCCTGTGATGGTTACAAACGAACGTTTTGCACATTCATTTATATTGTTTTCTGAAAATGAGCTGTGAATATGTCTTTCTTAGGCCTTGACTGTTGTTCTGTATGTCCCCAGCTTATAACCCCCCCCCAAAAAAAACCCTCCATTGTTGCCCCCGTCTTTTGTCTTGTTTTTGGGGGCATGTCCTGTTTGATTATTGCCCCATGATGATTCTCTGTTGCCAAAACATCACTGCATGTGGGTGGTCATACACTGCCCATTGGGGACCTTGAGGTACAACCCTTTTCAACGCATATACAGGGCTGCTGTTTGTTGATGAATGCCATGTAAAGAAAGGTTAATGTTTGCCCGTAACTCTTCAGTAATTGTGTTGTCACTGCATTTGAAGTCACTGCTCTTTGTCCCTACTCAGCAATTTCTGCTCTCTGCTTTTTCCATGCGGAATATGTCACGATGAGTTGTGAGGTCACACTCTGCTGTGTTAGTGCTTTTTGTCCCTCCATGGCCATGGTGGTTCTGCAATGTCCTGCCCTGCCCATCCTTTCAGCAGAAGTCCGACGAGGAAGTGAAGCAAAGCAAGTGTGCAGAAGTGCAGGAGTTGAAATGAGACTGAGAAAGCTCTTGTTGAGGGCTTTTGGTATTTTGAGATTACGATTAGCTGTTTGACAAGTGAAAGCCTGCACTGGTTGCCCAGGGCAATGACGTCAGATCCTACCTCCAGATTTTCCGGAGGGAATGGCATTCCTTCAGCCTGAAGTGCCAGAGGCAATAGGGAGAACAGTTCAGCATCATAATGTACACATGGGTCTCTCTAGTCACTGAGGAGCAGTGGCTGGTGGATTGGAGATGTATTTTCTCCCTCCGTTCCGTGCTGGCTGACTGAGGTCTGAAGTGGGCAGTAGAGTGTGAAGCGGCCTTGAGAATTGAAATGTTTTTTTTTTTTTTTGTGATGCAGAATTCAGTTGAAGGTTTTATGCTAATTAATTTGGTCGGCCCAACCTAACAGGCTTGTTTTTGCATAATACCAACTATACTAATGATCTTGTGTCTTCACATTAAACATTAAACACACAAACACACACATCCACTCACACACATGCAGACACATACACACAAACACACACATCCACTCACACACATGCAGACACACACACACACACACACACACACACACACGCACACACTTAAGCACACAAACCCACAATTTTGCCTTGATTGTCGGTTCTGTACATGCCAGCTGAGAACACGGAGTGAGCTCCTTCTAAGGTGGAGGTTTGTGTCACTCCCTGTGTTCCGTTCTGCTGCGCTCTCAGATTAGGCCATGTACTGCAGGATGGAACAGGTCCTGTGACACCCAACTCTGCCTCTCCAGGAAGCTCTGAGAGAGGAGAACAGAGACACAGAGAACCACATCAGAAAGAAGAGAGGGATTACACATAGAGAGAGTAGGACAGCGGTGGAAAGAGATAAAAGACTGAGGGAGAGAGGAGTCGCAAAGTAAAAAGTAGACACACAGAAAGTCGCAGAAAGTTGAGTGAGTGCGTGCGTGTGAGTGCGTGTGTGTGTGTGTGTGTGTGTGTGTGTGTGTGTGTGTGTGTGTGTGTGTGTGTGTGTGTGTGTGTGTGTGTGTTTACATGCCACAGGAGTGCATCGGAGAGGCACGATTAGTAATCCATCCATCCCTGTATGTCTTCTATGAGCATCACATGACTGGTGAGCATGAGATAATCAGGCTTAGCTAAGCAAACACGGTGTTGTTTTCCATGGCTGATGTTCAAGTGATGTTTCGCAAGAGAGGCCTCCAACCCTGACTCACGCTCCTCTCTGTGTTTGAATCCACCCCAGGGCAAGAACATGTTGCTGTTTGCTCATGACGTGACCATTTTACATAACCTACACCGAGTACGCTTTTATGACTAGACCTATGAAGAGACCTGCGACAGGATACCACTGTCAGCTTTACACATGGAAGAGAAATTAGGTTTATTCTTTTGAATTGCTTTCATATACGACTTTTGCGTACAACTTTGCTACAGAGGAAACATGTTTCCAGAGCTTAGCTCATGAAAGATCCTATAATCTTCATAGACATCTTCACTGGTAAATTCAACTTCTCCAGTGAAATAGAATTTGATTCACACTCAAGTTCAAGCCAGTCCCAGCATGCTTTGGGTGTAACCTCAGGTGGAGTGGCACTGCCAGGTGTGTTGTGACAACACTGGGATCCGAACCTGTAACCATCCTGATCACACACATGCCAGAAGGCTAACAGTAACCTGAGCCCCATCCATGTATGTGTGCACACACACTTACTCACGCACATATGCACATCACAGACATTCACACACACACACACACACACACACACACACACACACACACACACAAGCTAGGGATGATGACAACCAGATGTGGTGTCCACATGTATGAGCTGATGTAGTGACTCTCTCGTCAACAGCCAATATATTTCATTTGGCTGCATTACATCATCTTAGACAATTGAATTGAATATTTAAGGTGCTAACAACTCCTGAATGTGATTTAGCCCCAAGGGCAGACCTTACATAGGGGATGCCTGGTGGGCTGTTTGATCAGTGCCTGAGTGGTGTTTACCGTGGCTTTCTGTGCGGATCTGTGGCATATTCTAACCGTCGGTCCCTCTCCTACACCCGCCACCCCCCTCCCCCCCCCCACCCCATCTGCCCTGTGGGACTGACTCTGCGGGGTGGGGTGGGGTGGGGGGGGTCACCCAGGTGGCAGCGTGCCCTCGTGTCTGCTGTCTGCCCCCCCCCCTCTTAGTCTGTCCCCTGCCCTCCATTCAGAGGGGATTTCAGGCGGATTGAGGCGCTTCCTGACGCGCCTGCCGTGGGTTACTCCATTGTTGGGATAGATTTGTGGGCCTGATGAACTGCTCTGCAGTGTCCCTGTTTTCTGCTGGTTTCCGAGCACAGCCATTCGTCTCCTCCCTCGAATCCGGGGCTGGAGGGTGAGGGGGGGGTCTGCATCAAGGGAGATTGTGTGTGTGTGTGTGTGTGTGTGTGTGTGTCTTTGAACAGTCTTGTGTGTCTTTGAATGTGATGTATGCGAGTGCAGTGCTACAGTGATACACACTGTATGTCACACTAAAACGCTGCCGGCTTTGTTCTCAGTAGGGGTAGCCGTTGAGGGAGCTGAGGGGAAGCGAGTGTGTTTTAATAGCCGTTAGCAGCCTGTGTCTGTCTCCTGCTTCCACCTGCCCGCCCGCCCGCCCACCCACCTGCCCCCTTCTGCTGGGCGGATGGAAGGGATGCTCCTGCACTGCACTGTACTGTGTCTGCCATGGCAGTGTGTGTGAGCTGGATCTACTTTGGCACCTAAACAGATGAATGTTGTTACTTTGTTACTTAAAAGGTCTTTCTTCCTTCTCTTTCTGGCCAACTGTCCTTCTTCTACCTCTCCCTTTTTTCTTTCCCCTTCCCTCTCTCTACTATCATACTATATCTCTGTTTCTCGTCCTATTTCCCCTTCTTTCTCCCCCTCTCTCTGTCTCTCTCTTTTTTTCTTGTCTCCCTCCCCCGCTCCCTGATAAATGAGACAAGGTGCTGTGTCAGTGTTCCCTGTGGCTGGAGTAAAGTTCGTGTTTGTGCTGAGTGTGTGGGTGTGTGATCCGCAGAGCCAGCACGGCCTGAGCGGCAGGCGTTCCTGTGTGTAGAGCAATGACCTCTCACTCCACACACACACACACACGCACGCGAGCGCACACACACACACACACACACACACACACACACACACACACACGAGCACACACACACACGCGCAAACACCCTCTCTCTCTCTCTCTCTGCATTCACGCACACACACACACAAACAAACACAAACCCAATAAACAGACATGCATAAGCATGATGGCGCATGTCACAGTCAGCAGAGCATACCATAGACTTGAGTCATGAAATCCGTCAACAGTTTTGACCTCAAGCCGTCACCGCAAGTTTAAAATGTTGCACTTTATGAAAAGGTGAATTTTCTGCTACAGACCGCAACATCAAGAGGATTTTGAAGTGTTTATGAAGTGGTGGGTGGATGCCATGTTCCCTTTTGTCCCGTCCAAGACGTTCTTAGTTAAATATGTGTTTCATGTGCTGGTGTTTTTGTAAGTGCTGTGTGTGGGTGCTTGTAGAAATCTCCCCGTATCTCATAAGCCCCCTATAACCTTTGAACCTTGCTATTAATGGGCAGGTAAAGGACGTTCATGAAGCAACTCAAGCAAAAGCAACCCCATTAAAATGTAACCAAAGTAGATATGAAGAAGAAAATGTATTGGACAATGTAGTACACACACACACACACACACACACACACACATACATTTTGTGATGTCATCTGACAGAAACACACAAGGCTTTGTAGACGTGTGTGTGTGTGGCTGGGTTTCTTGTTGTGTGTGTGCGTGTGTGTGTGCGTGCGCGTGCGTTTGTGTGTGTGTCTGTGTGTGAGCATGCACAAACCTGTGTATTTTGGGACGTGCATGTGGCCTCTCCGTGTAGTAGGTCAGAGATGTGTGACACACAAATCCAGTGGCCGGACTCTGTGACATCATGGCACAGTGCCATTGGCGAATCATGTGACGAGAAAAGGTCAGCGTGTCACACATAGGAGACCACTGGGGGAGGAGTGGGCCCACTGCCTCTACTGCCCCCTCTGTTGGCATAGTAAATCACATCAATGCGTTTGCCACTTTGTGATGACCATGACATGTTTACACTGTGCATTGAAGCACTTTTAGAACTTTGATTACATTTCCCCCTGCTGGGGACATCCTGTTACACAGATCATACTTTAATTTGTATATTCAGAAGGACAACCAAAAAAATCATCAGGAGTCTAGATGTTTGTGGATTTGGATCTGAGAGATTTGTGGGCCTTAAAGGTA
>NW_024880441.1:0-24964 GCF_900700415.2 Clupea harengus
TGAACAAGGGAGTCACACAGACAGAGTGAGGAGGGGGAAAATAAAGGAGGTCAGAGAAATGTACAGAAAAATAAAGAGATTGGGGGAGAGACAGAGTGGGTGAGATGGGAAGATAAACGAAACACAGACATCCAGACAGACAGACAGACAAATAGACAGGCAGACAGACAAATAGACAGGCAGACAGACAAACAGACAGATGGACAGACAGAGAGTAAAACAGGTGACTGGGGGGGGTGGGGAGATCATGAGAGACCGGTTGAGGCAGGCAGGATATGGTGTTGATGGCACAGCAGGTGAGTCGACTCCATGCAAAGTAATTACAGCCATGCAAATACAGGCGGACCAGGAGATGAAACTCCGAACAAAGGAGTCGTTGACAGCCAGCTGCCCTGAGGCACACTACAGCTAAGGACAATAAAACAGGCAGTCCACAGTCATGACATCGATGGATCTATGCAAATGTCCACTACACTGAATCATGGATGCGTTTCTTTTAGGGCTAATGGTTTTATGGAAAATTCTGAGCACATTGAAGATGGAATATGTAAACACTGTTGCCAAAGAATTTAATGCTTTTAAGATGCAACAATGTTCAACATTGCAATGCTTTGTTAATGTATATGCTAATTGAGTGATTACTTCTCTTTGTTTCGTTCTTTTATATTTTTACAGTCTAAATAGGGTGGGCATTAAATTAATAAAAAAAGCAGCAGCAACAACAACAACAACAAATAATCAATGTGTTGGAACACCTGGGACAATCAAAATACTACCAACTATCATACATTCAATGTCTATTAACAACAAAACTGCACACACACCCTTAAAAGGTGATTGTGTTACACTAGAGAAAGGGGCCTGGGATGTCAAAGGTCGGAGGTCATGAGTGGGTGTGCCCTGTTGTGCAGCCTTACCATCTGGTCAGCGAGCAGCAGCACGGTCTTCAGGCTGAATTTGCGGGAGCAGAAGTTGAAGAGGTCCTCCAGGCTGGGTCCCAGCAGCTCCATCACCATCACATTGTAGTCGCCCTCCGCCCCGCACCACTTTATGGTAGGGATGCCCACTGGAGGGGGGAAGAGCCGAAAAGAGAGAAAAGAGAGAGAGAGAGAGAGAAAGAGAAACATTAGCAAAACTAATGACAGTGCATGGGAGAGATACACGCGAACAGCCTTTTTTTTTTTTAAACAAATACAAAGTACACATCAAATATACAATAGTGCGTACGTGCCTCCTACATTTGTGTATACTACATTTAATTCAGACAAAAGCAGCTGCAGTCATGAGAAAGACAAGGTGGCAAATGATGACTATCACGAACACACACACACAGCGGAATGGTGTCTGGTCAAACAAATTATAATAAAACAAAATAACATAAAAAGAAAAAAAGAAAGAGAGTCTCATAGAACCCTCCATGGTGCAAGAACACCATGTCAAATAAAGAACTCATATGTTCTCAAGAGAGACTCGCAAGATGTTACAGAGTCATGGACCTCGTCCCACACCGAACCGAATGATTAACGAGCCCAGACATTTATCTAATTACTAATTTAATAGCTTCTCATTGCCGGTGACATTGGAGACTTATAGCATCCGCTGCAGTGGTTTACCACACAGAGCCAATAGAATTCCCCAGCAGGAATTTGGGGGTTCGAGGCTGGTGTGTCAGGCTTGCGCCTGTGTGTGTGTGTGTGTGTGTGTGTGTGTCAGGTTTGCGCCTGTGTGTGTGTGTGTGTGTGTGTGTGTGTGTGTGTGTGTGTGTGTGTGTGTGTGTGTCAGGCTTGCGCCTGTGTGTGTGTGTGTGTGTGTGTGTGTGTCAGGTTTGCGCGTGTGCGTGTGTGTGTGTGTGTGTGTGTGTGTGTGTGTGTGTGTGTGTGTGTGTCAGGTTTGCGCGTGTGTGTGTGTGTGTGTGTCATCTCAGAGACAGCTCCCATTCTGGCTCATAATGAGGTGAGAATACCAACGTCATGGACCTTTACAAATCTGTGAGGATCAGCTGCTCATATTGTGAGACATGCCGCAAACAGAGCGATAATAATGGCTGCTGGTTTCACTGGAGAGATTGACAGCGACTGTGACGGCGCCCATTTTGGCTCACAGCGAGGTGATACCAGATCAGCTGTTCATATTGGAAGATACGCTGAAGACGGCGCCATAATAATTTGCATCTGATTTCAGTGGAGAGGTTGATTGCGAGAGAGAGGCTGAAGGTGACCTGGGCCTGATGAATGTTGTGCACACCATAGACATATATAGATGTCTATGGTGCACACACCCCCATCCCCCAGTCCAGGGATGGCTGAAGGAGCCACCAAACGCAGTTAAGAGAAGAAATATGGCTGAGGAGAGGGGCTCCCATAAAGCACCCTGTTCAGTTTTACACACACACTCAAACACACACCCACGCCAACACACCTCCCCCAAGCTTCCTCTTTCCCAATGAGAGCAAGATGTGAGACACTGGCTGCTAAGCAGGTCTGAGGGACGACCTTCATCATGGAGCTGAAAGGACACACACACACACACACACACACACACACACACACACACACACACACACACACACACACACACACACACACACACACACACACACACACACACACACACACACACACACACACACACAAATACGTTTTAAAACAGCACTTTTGCTGCGTTCACACCTGGTGTCCATACTACAGTTTTCTAGCCCTTAAAACAGAGACTTTCGGAAATGCTGCTGACACTTTGACTGTATTTAGTTGGAGAACTCTGGGGTTGCATTTTAGTGTGGATGGGCAGAAATGGAGACTTTTAAAAACAATGACGCAGACACCCACGTTCGCTTGGTGACTGGTTCTTATCAGTCACCATGTAATCCTTCCCTGATTCGTCACACTGCTATCACATGACCCTTTTCTGGCAGGTTTTTCCATTTTCAGTATCGATGGAGATTCTTTCTGATAAGGAGTTAAAACGCTCGTCTGGACAGATTGTTTTGGCTTTTAAACATTGTTTTAAAGCAGCATAACGGAACAATTGCTAATCGTTAACGAGATGCTAGCGGCTTAAACTAGCGAAACCTCTTGAAATGTGCTTACTTTGACACTATGACAAACTAGTTAGTCAACAAAAATTAAAAAAAATTAAGCTGTTATTTTAAGGTAAAATTGCTTATCCTAACCCTAACCCTGAAGTACAATTACTGCATAATGCCACTTTAAAATGAAAACGTACTAGTGTGGACGTAGCCTTACACACCTGGAACCCATCCATTTGGATTTGGGTAGGGGGTCCTTCCATCATTACAAACAGAAGACACATGTTCAGCTCTGGATTATGACGAGTATTACGGTTCTAGTGTGCTTGTGTTACATGGCCTACAGCTGAAATGATAAACTGGAATTGATCATTAACCGTTGTCCTGAAGAGTAGGGCTGAACGATTAATTGCATTTGCGATTTAATCGCGATATGATAGAACGCGATTTTCTAACCGATTTGTTGTTCTTGTTTCTGTAATGAGCAGGTAAATAAAAATGTAAAATGTGGGAAAGAATATTTTACACTAAATGTATCTAATATTGTGTTGGTCATATTTAAATCATTCATTACGTTTTGTTGGGAAAAAAAGAGGATAAAAAAAATCGCATATTAAATCGCAATCGCAATATTTTGGTAAAAAATCGCAATTAGATTATTTTCCCAAATCGTTCAGCCCTACTGAAGAGTCATTACTCTTTGGTTTTTCCTAGTCTTCAGTCATATACACGTCTTTAAAATACTGTGGACAGCATTGTTACATCCAGATCCACGTGGTCAAGTCGTATCAATGCCGACTGCAGTCTCCATCAGATAAATGAAACGTGAGATTGTGAGATATGTACTCAAGTCTCAGCCCTTTCTAGCAAAGAGCAAAACAAGAAGAGCAGTTGCATAATGGCACAAGTCACGGCAAGTACGATTGTCCCTCATCCAAAAACATCTTGAATTTGGATAAAGCGCATCTACGGCCACGCCATGGGAACGTGCTCCGAGGAACAGTCCGACACGTGAGGCCGTGCTCTAAATGAAGCCTACAGTAGCATAATTCATCAGAGAACTGCAGAACTGAGGCATTCCAGCAAGCTATAGCATTACCAGGGCCCTAACATAGAAGCCAGGCACAGAGGCTTAGCCGGGGGTGCAGAAATAAAAACCTCAAGGGCAGCTCTCACACACACACACACACACACACACACACACACACACACACACACACACACACACACACACACACACACACACACACACACACACACACACACACACACACACACACACACACACACACACACACACACCACTAGGTCTTCATTGTGTTTATTGTCCCTTATCTGCAAGCCGTGAGTGTGTGTCCCCCCCGAGGTAATGCGAGTAAAGTATGCGATTGTGAAACCTGAGGTGTCCTGAACTCACCCACTCACTCACTCACTCACTCACTCACTCACTCACTCACTCACTCACTCACTCACTCACTCACTCACTCACTCACTCACTCACTCACTCACTCACTCACTCACTCACTCACTCACTCACTCACTCACTCACTCACTCACTCACTCACTCACTCACTCACTCACTCACTCACTCACTCACTCACTCACTCACTCACTCACTCACTCACTCACTCACTCACTCACTCACTCACTCACTCACTCACTCTCCACATTCACGCTCCACACACACACACACACATCTGAAATCCATCTCCTGGAGTGCACACGTCATTTTATGGATCGTCCAGAGCAGAGCAGAGCAGAGCAGAGCAGAGGGGGAGGGTGGTTGCCACCCCCACTGGCTCTCTCTAATGTTCACCCTCGCCTGGGTGTGGTGGGGCTGAGGGTGGGGGTGGGGTAGGGTTGGGTGTGGTGTGGTGTGTGATCATCAGCTCCCTTGCAGCAGTTTCTGAAGGCAGCAGCTGATTAGCCCGGGTGCCTGTCCTTCTTCTCTCTTTCCCTCTCTTTCCGTCTCCTTCTATCCCTCTCTCTCTCTCTCTCTATCTATCCCTCTCTCTATGCCCTCTTCTCCTCACTCCTCCCGGTCGCTCTCTCGGTCCTGCAGTCTAAGGCTGGCCAGCACTGAGGCTCCAGCGTTTCTCAGCTCAGCACTTTGCGGGCCCCATCTTCCAGGTCAGCTATTTCGGAGTGCTGTCAGACGGGTAAATATATCTCACAGTCTGGGTCAGCCTCCATGCTTCAGCGAGCCTCTCGGCTGCCTAAGCTAAGACTGGAGAGAGAGAGAGAGAGAGAGAGAGAGAGAGAGAGAGAGAGAGAGAGAGAGAGAGAGAGAGAGAGACACACAGAGAGAGAGACAGAGAGATATAGATAGAGACAAAGAGCGAGAGAGAGGGGGAGAGAAAGAGAGACAGAAAGAGAGAGAGAGGGAGGGAGGGAGAGAGAAAGAGAGAGAAAGAGAGCTACTGTACTGCTCTGCATATCTGTATTATGAGCTTTAACTGATAGCTCAGCTATTAATTCAACAAAGCACTGTATGTCCTGTGTGTGTGCACTTGCGTGTAAAGAAGATTACATTAACCATGTTTATGTACCCAATATGATTTATGGCCACGTGCAAGTTAATTACCTTCTTTACCATTCACACACACACACACACACACACACACCAAAGCGATGGACCTTCATGCACATGAATATTCATCCTGGGTGGAACAAGCCTGAGAGCCAGGGAGAGCAGAGTAGAGTGGAGGAGGAGACCCAGTTAGTAGGAATGCAGCGAGGAGGCTCTACCCCTCCCCCTTCCGCTCTCTCTCTCTCTCTCGCTCCATCTCTCCCTCCCCCTATCCCTCGCTCTCAGCATGCACCATCTGGCGGAGCTGGCATGACTTCTGGTGAGAGCGCAGGGATCCGCGGCAGGGGCGGGGAGCTGCCTGGGACGACCAGCGATGCAACGCAGCACACACGCTGATGGAACGCCGGAACGTTCCAAAGCACCATGCCAAGAGGCAGCAGGACCAGGCAACAGAGAGCACAGGGGATTGGTACGGGGGGGGGGGGAGGGGTCTTATGTTTGATGATGCTCTCCCTTGGGGGAGGGGGGGGATGGGAGCTGTGATCCCTCCTCCTGCAACCACACCCAAACATGCCCTGCTGGCAGGATGCCCTGGTCCTGAGGAGAGCGCACACACACACACGCACACACACACACACACACACACACACACACACACACACACATTCTCCTCAACCCCCTTCAGCAAGGATCTCCTGGTTAGCGGAGTAATGAAAGAGGGGACAGAAATAGGTGCAGGACTCCCTACAGCGTGAAGGCAGCGGAGGGGTCTCGTTCACGGTCCTGATGGAGGCAACACCCTCCCACTCACACTCACGCTCATCTTCACACTCCCAGCCTCGGCGTCTCCGGAGGACTGGATGTTGACTCACATGGGATGTTGGTCACGACTCCCGACTCGCTAGCCTTCCACTTTCATTCCCTCACCACAGACAAGCAGGGGACAGGGGTGGGAGGGGCGTGTGCAGGAGTGGGAGGGGCGTGTGTAGGAGTGAGAGGGGCGTGTGCAGGGCCAATTGAGCCAACTGTTCCACCAGCATTATGGCACCTTTGTTCGACTTGAAAACGTCAAATCATAGCGATGAAAACAGGAAGTACAGCCTGCTGGTGTCCTGCTCTGTACATGAAGGCCATCTCTGCCAAGCTCAAACTGAGAAGCTGAGAGAGGGACTACCACACCACACCACACCCATGAATGCACTCACTTCCACAGTTCTGGTAAGTCTCAGCTGGACCAGGCCTCGGGAGAGAGAAGGGGGGGGGGGGGACGGGACGGGACTTTGTGGCCAGAAATGGGATCAATAACTGACACTGGCTTCCAGGAGGAGGAGGAGGAGGAGGAGGAGGAGGCCTTGTGCCCTTAAACAGCAGCATGGAAGTCATCAATTAGCTGCGTGTTGAGTACTGGCTGTTAGATGTGTGTATGAGTGCATGTGTTAAGTGAGTATGTGTCAGAGAAAATCAAATACTTAACAGGGTAACAGTGAGGACAGAATAGGCAGAGTAGACAGACAGACAAAGATAAAAACAGACAGAAAACAAACATTAATTAAAAAAAAAAAAAAAAAAATCATTGAGAAAATGTGTTGTGTTCTGTGTTGAACTCCGCTCCGGCCACGCCCCTCTATTCAACGGTTGGCGCTACAGCCTGTTGCATTAATTCGCTCATCTTCCCAATCGCCTGCAAATAATGTTTTTTTAGTGTTCTGTTCTGTTGATGGCTGGCAAACAACAATCTTAGAAGGTTTGGGTCACTTGTGGCACATATTATTTACTAATTTTAAGTCATCAATCTACCTCAAGGTGAACAAAATGAGCCGAAACGGAAAAAAAACGGAATTCACCAAATGTGAAACGGAAAACTCATTTTTTTTTTTTTCGGAAAATCATTGGCCCTAAGAATAGGCAGAGTAGAGACAGACAGACAAACAAAGACAGACAGAAAACACAGCCAAACTCAGACAAAACGCTAAAGAAGGTCCTAAAGCCAGAAACAGGGAGAGGTGATTGTGTGAGGCAGTGAGGCGGCAGCAGCAGCACAGAACCAAATGCTTCACCCACCAGTGCCCTACACTGGCACCAACTCCTGGAAAAAAGGGGGCAACGAGTTCAGCCAACTGCAAATAACCCGCCCTCCCCCCCCCTAACACGGGCGGCCATGTCCTAGCATCACCAGAAACCTCTCCAGCAACGGCCGCTGCCATAGAAGGCCAAGAGGTTGGCTGGCAGCTGCAGTACTTCCTCACACACACACAGCCAGTGAAGGCCGAGGGGGAACATGGGGGAGGCCAGGGATGAGGACGTTTCAAAAGGAAGGTGTGAAGAGACCTGTGGGTGTGTGTGTGTGTGTGTGTGTGTGTGTGTGTGTGTGTGTGTGGTGGTGTTGGGTTGTCGGAAAAGCACTGACCTCCGCCCTGCATCATCTTGTAGATCTTGCTCTCGATGTGAAGCTGGGGGTGCTTCGTCTTCACACATTCCAACTTGATGGCTACTTCCTCTCCCACAGAAATGTCCGTACCTGGAGAACAGAAGAGAGAGAGAGAGAGAGGAAATATGAAAGAGAGATGGAAGAAAGAGAAACACAAAAAAGGTCAAGAACACAGTTGTTTGTGTGGAAGCGTTGAGGACATCTGAGGATACGAGAGCGAGAGCAGAAGTGCAGCCCTCGTCAAGCGGGACGGATTAGGCGCACCGGTACGGGTGTCGACGGTACAGAGCCTTCCCTCTGCTGATACGATTCAGTGGAACACCTCCTGCACGCTCCTCCAGTCCGATTACATTAAACCCACCTCACAAGAGACGCCTTAACATCTCCAAATGAGATTTAGCATTATGACTCACTCTGCTACTATCAAATGCATTTCCACCCCCACACACACACACACACACACACACACACACACACACACAGACTATGATTAAGACTGTAAGAGATCTGCAGCTGAATCATAGACATGACACACACACACACACACACACACACACACACACACACACACACACACACACACACACACACACACACACACACACACACACACACACACACACACACACACACACACACACACACACACACACACACAGATGGATGCCATCATATGGGTGAGTGGGATATATGTGTCATTGCTCTGTTGCTTCAATGCCACCTCTTCCTCCATCCCCACCCCACATATAGCATGAAGAGAGGAGGATAGCAGGCTATTCAGGTTTAATCTCCCGCTAAATAAACACCACCCAAAACGCCAACGCACTGCGTCCAGATGCACTACACAACACACTGCTAATCAACGCAATCATATTACTGCAGTGAGGCAAGGCCTGTGGGTGTGGGGGTGTGTGTGTGTGGGGTGTGTGTGTGTGTGTGTGTGTGTGTGTGTGTGTGTGTGTGTGTGTGTGTGTGTGCGCGTGCATGTGTGCGCGTGCGTGCGCTTGGGTGTGTATTAGAGGGTGTATCTGAAAGGAGTGGATGACGTCAAACAGAAGATGACCAGGGTAGTTAAAAAGAAGAGAAACCCAGATTGCCCCCTCTGATCTTACTGCAGTCACTGCAGGCACCAACAATGGCGGTCGCTTCAGTAGCTTCTCCAAACTCAGCCAGTCTGTCGTTTACACCACCATAGTCTGAATAACATTGTTAATGACGTAATGTAGCATGTAGAGTGTAAACAGGGCCTTCCAGCGCAGTTGAGGGTGCGGTCTGATATGACAGTTGTTGAGATTGCGGAACTAACTTTTGAGTGTAAGAAGAGTTTTATTTTGGGTCCCAATGTTAAAGCCCATCACGGCCCAACAGCTTCCTACACACACACACTCACACCAACAAACAAACAAACAAGCACACACGCACAATAGGTTGCCAGCACCAGTTTTAAGCCAAATGACATGGTCAGGCACATCAGACCATCACCTGCATTTCAGCCTATCTCAGAAAAAACTCAATTTATTTGCTGTCTGCCTGTTTATGCAATTACGTGCCATTCTTTGTTTAAAAAAAAAAAAAAGCTCAAATGGCTTTAGCAAAAACACAACACAAAACACACCAGCCACCAGTTGGGTTTCACGACTTTCTCTGCCCTCGCGGCTGTTGAGGCACCCTCTCAACAGGTCTTTACACAAGCACGGCACTTGTGATGGTGTCATGCCAAGGCCTATAGAGCGGAGTGGTGTAAAATTAAGCAACCGTACAGCGCATTACATAAGCGTCCCTCGGCTCTGAGTCACACTAGAGTCCTGTTGAGCTTTCGCAGACCCTTGGCGGAAAACGTCTCAACAGCGGCCCGTACCAATCCCCCGCGAGAGAGGCCACCAAAGACCTCAGCGCTACGGCAAGATGACCAGGGGCGTGGGAAGAGCCCAAAACATTCAATCCAAAAACAGATAAAGCAAAGTGTAAGCATTTCAACAAAGACGGTGTAAACATTGATGATGCAGGTCGACACACAGCAGTGGATACTCGTAGGCCATAGAAGCTTTCTGGAGGAGTTAAACCCCATCCATCCCTAAACCATCTCTGTAAACTCTGCAAGAGTTAAACCACATCTCCGTATTCAGCCAAACAGCAGTAATGAGGATACGCGAGTCAGTGAGTTTAGTATGGCCCAGAGGTTAGCCCAATATGGTGAACTATTTAAGTTAACATTCATGAGGTCATTGAAGGCATGATTTTAAATGGTTCTCAATGAGCTTGTGATTTTTGTAATGCAATGCAATTTATCTTTTAGACAAAAGAATGAAAACAGACTGCCTGAAACAGACTAGAAGCATAGAATGTGATTGTCAAAATATAGGGTTTCATTCTTAGTATCTTACACCAAAATGTTTTTAAAACATTTCATTACACCTTCAACAGACCTACGCTGCTGCGTTGATGGCAAACATTCCGTTCTACAATTCCAGGGTGAGTTAAGGACTCCACACCTTCTACGGTAAATGGTGTATTTACAAAACAGTTAAATGGCAAATATTCCTTCTGGATCTCTGACACCAAAGTTAAGGTGAGGTTCAGTTCAGTATTTATGACTACTGCACTGAGTGCCTTCCTGCTAAACGAGAAACGTCTGATTCCACAACGAGTCTGGCTGGTTTCACA
Source organism: Clupea harengus (assembly GCF_900700415.2). NCBI lineage: Eukaryota > Metazoa > Chordata > Actinopteri > Clupeiformes > Clupeidae > Clupea > Clupea harengus. The sequence continues at coordinate 10,648 of NW_024880441.1, forward strand.
CACCGCCTGAGAGTACATTAACATGCAAGGTAAGGCAAGGCAAAGCAAGCTTAATGATATATCCTAGCACCTTTCATACACAGTGGGAATTCAAGGTACTTTATGTAAAAAAAAAAGAAAGCAAAAAGACTATCCAAAAGGAACAATAAAGATAGAAAATCTAATTACAATTGGGGAACATTTAAGATCTTCTGGCAGTTTGTTCCAGTTACATGCAGCATAAAAGCTAAATGCTGCTTCACCCTGCTTAGTTTGGACACTGGGTTCCACTACATCCCCCGAGTCCCTGGATGCAAGCCCTACTCGGTTTATATTCTTTAAAAGATATCAGAAATATATTCCGGTCGAAAACATTCAATGATTTATAAATAGTCGCAGCGTTCTGAAATCTATTCTGTAACTAGCTGGAAGCCAATGTTAAGATTTCAGATTCAGACAGCTGAAACACACACCACACACACCACACACACCACACACACCACACACACCACACACACCACACACACCACACACACACACACACACACACACACACACACACACACACACACACACACACACACACACACGCACACACGCACACACGCACACACGCACACACGCGGTTCAGCTGATGTCATACAAAAGGTTCAAAGGACTCTCTCGGCTTCATGATGTCCTGAGCAGTGTAGCAGCACTGACAGTGAACTCTACATTCTACTCCGACTAAACCTTTAAGTGGCTTTCTACCATTCAAACAAACACAACCCTACACCGCGCTGCCCCACGGCAGCCTATAAACTACTCATCCAAGCCTCTTTGAGGTTTCCACTTAGTGCCGTCGATCGACCTCAGGCCTGATTCAAAAAAGCCCATATTTTGGGAAAGCGATCCACTGATAATGGCAAGCCACCCATTAAATCATTCAGTCAGAGTGTCAGGTGAGAACTGGTTGCCTACTGTTGTGGTAAACATCACCTAGCTATCCGAGGAACCAAATCAGGATTGTCACAAAGTGCCAAAACTAACATTTCAAGTTTCCAAGAGGCACTACTGGTGTCTACTGGCGTGCACAAACACTAATCACACCAACCGCACGAATGAAAGATTCAATCAAGACGATGCCGAAACAGACTGTGTAGGTTTCCTACAAGGCACAGCAAGAGGGCCAGTGGGCCACGGTGAACCTTATATGACCAAATTGGCCAAAACACTCCAACTTCCTGGAGGAGGGGTGAGGTGGGGAGTGGGCCTTGAGGATTTATCATCCCCCTCTCCCAGTGCACTAACCTGCACAGCAAGGCCTTTATTTCCATCTAAATTGAACCAGGTCTATTGTGGGGAAGGGATGGGCTGGGCTGGGGTGAGCATGGAGACTCCTTCACACATCACTGGGGAACCAGTCTCTCCTGCTTAGATTCACTTTGTTTCTTTTTTTTTTTTTAAAGCCCCACATTGACACAGGGAAAACACACACAAACACACACATGATCAAATGTTTGAGGGTAGGAGCACGTAAGCATAATGCTTCAGACAGTGCAAGTCTAGACAACCTTACGTCGGTGAAAGTGCATATGCCCAAACCACAAGAGAACATATATTTCTCACACCAACAAGACACAACATTCGAATCAACCGTGTCTCTCAAAACCAGACACCTCCACCCCAAACTCCACGTTTCCTGAGCGAAACCAATGACATGCACTTCCTGATGGGGGAGGCTCTCTTTCATCTCTGCAGAGAGCATGGGAGATTCGGATCTCTTGTGGTGCATTTGCAAGCCAGCAGCTACAGGCTGACAAAAGAACAACAAACAAACCAAAAGTCACGTGGCTGGGCAACCACTATAGGGAAGAGAGAACGGGAACATGTTGAGATCAATACGTCACAAACTGTGTTGATAATCTTTCTGGAATTTGATCTGCCTGAACACATTCGGGCTCGGGGTGGGGGAGACAATGGCAGTTCTTCAGAATCTCACAACAGTATGAGATTACTGGGCATGTTCCGACATGTTTGGGAACTGACGTACTACACACCACACCCCTTCACACACACACACACAATAACCCATCAGACATCGCTAGTCACAACCATCTCATTGAGTTTATTACCGCAGCGATTTCCAGAATTCTTGCGAAAGCTGCTAAATCCATCTACAGACTGTGAGATTTCAGCAATCTTATTAAGTTTATTGCGAGCCACACAGTGCAATATGGATCTAATGAACTTGGGTACGACATCAAGTTTGAGGTATGAAGAACGCACGATAATAACGGTTAAGTCCCATAGACCGGAAGCTGCAATTTCCTCCGCTGTTTCATTCCATGCTACGTCCTTCTCAGAGTGGTCATAATAAGTGGAGGACACAAACAAACAAACAAACAAAGGCTTCTGCTTTGTCAACAAGATTTAAATTAGCATGCTTTGTCTATTGCATTTGGGTTTAGCACCAGTGTCACTTCAAGCTGCATTCCTATTGGTTGGTTTGCAAACGTAGGTCGTACCAGCAGTCACACTGTGAGATGGTTATTCTAAATTTCTTTGGTCGCAAGAGCGTGATAACTTTCATCCTTGAACCTCTCTCACGGTGCAACGTAGGACCCCGTTTTTGAGCCACAATTTAAGATATCACGTTTCTTTCACGTTGGTCATCTTTTGTCTGGGACAGCCCAAAATTGCTCAGTGTCTACCCGGCCATAAGGCAGTGGTGCATCCCTGGACATTCGCTAATGTGATGGGAAGACTATACGCTTTCAAGTAAACAGGAAGGGGCTTGCAACCACTTTGTTCCATCTGATGATCCAGCCAGTACATAAACCCAGGCCAAGCAAGAGAGACCCTCTAAATCCTTGACAGCAGAAGCAACAACAACCAAAAAAAAAAAAAAAGAAAGTCTTAATTCCGCCCAAAATGGTCCAAAACAAAATCATAAAACCTCATTGTTCTTGGGAAAGAGCCTGCCATGGCGCAATCCCCTCGTGAGATCAGAGGCCCGACCCTGACTGGCGCTCTCTCTCGCTCTCTCTCTCTAGTGTTTGCAAGCAGCTGGCGCCTATCTCTCCCTCCTTCTACCCCCCCACTGGCCTGCAAGTCGTCCCCCTTTCCCTCACTCCTTCGCCCCACTGCTTTGGGGCCCTCTCTGGGGAGGCCTGGGCCCTGGTGTGTCTGCAGGATAAATTGGTTGCAATCATCTCGCCCATGTCCATAGGCTCACGTGTGCACTTTGCATGAATTGAGATGCTAGCTCTACCAGCAGGGTGTGTGTGTGTGTGTGTGGGGGGGTACAGACATGTTTTGATATTTCTTTTAATCAGTCAGTGAGCACATGTCTGTTTTTCTGGGGAGGATGGGGTCTTTTGAGTTATGAAGGGAAGTGGCTTGACATACCAAATAACTCAAAGGCCCCAGGGACCGTGTGTTTTTGCATGCAATGTCCACGGTTCACAATGAGACACTTTCCTGAGTTATTAAAGTAACTACAGGAATTGCATACGATTCTGTGCTTGCAGCAATAGACAATGAAAAAACAGCCAAACAAGGAACCGAAACTTCAAAACACGACCAAACCAGTGCATGGTCCACGTGCAAAGGGAACATAAAGAAGCTCTGCTTTTGTTCACGCTGTTAAAGGAGAACCACCCCTGTAAAGTCTCCCCAGTTATAGGCCTGGTTCAACCCACCCCCTTGTACTTCTTTTTTTTATTATTTTTATTCTGTTTACTTATTTCCCAATATTCCTGTTATTGTCTGCACAATATGTTTGTGTGTCTTACTATCAATAAAGGAGAACCAAAAAAACAAACACGCAGGCAAGTTGCCAGCGGCATCTATAGGGACCAGAGTGCTGACAGTTCCTGTTTGCTACACCACCAAGACCATATTACCAAAATCCTCAGGCGAGGAGCACTGACTCGCAAGACCTCCGTCCACATGTTGACACCCTCGGCTTTGAGAGTACGGCGTCCACACCGATCTGGTTTCCATACGCGTGTTGGGGAAAGCAAACGCTGCACTGTTCTGTTTAAGAGGCTTGTTGATTGAGCGGGACAGAAAGCGACTGTACGTGTCGCTCATGTCCCAACCCCCTCCCGCCCTGTCTGGAGTAAGCGAGGCTCCCCAGGTGCGACGGAGGCGATTGGGAGCTGTTTTACGTAAGCCCGCCCCGTAAGTGGATGGCCACGGCTGCTGCACCGTGCACCTGCTGAATCACCACGGTTGCATAACAGCATTTGAGCCGCTAGTAATTTCACAGGCAAAGACTGGACCCGTGCCAGGGATCCCTCACAAGGAGCCATAACCCGATGCAAATCCCGTAACCGTACCCTATGACAAGGGCAAAAATGTCCATCTAGGCTAGTATAGAGTTTAGTGTCCAACACAGGACGGAAGGGCTCACGATCTGATTTCTAACAGTCCCCATCTTTGGTCTGTTTGTCATGAACTGTGCAACAGGGGCTCCTCCTCTTCGGTCTCCTCCCTCCACGTCTGAGGGTTGAGCAATCTGATCATGGCAGAGAACGCCAGCTGTTAGTTGGTCCTCTTGGTCCTCATGCATGTGTGTGCATGTATGTATGTTTTACAGTGTTCTTGAAAAGGGACCAAAAGTGGTACACGGCAGAGTATCATCACTTCCTTCAATCTGGACCATAAAAAAAACTGTACAACTCGTACTAGCAGAGATGTGGCCAGTGGTGAGCTCATGACTTCTGGCCCCCCTGATCAAAGGAGGGGGGTTGCCGACCAAAACATGGGGGAGGGGAGGAAAAAAGAAAAAGGAACTGCATTAGAACATGAAGTGCAGAGAAACCCACGTGCAGAGAGGGCAGGCTGTGAAATGTTTTTCCTCTAACGCTGTCTCAGTCTGCGTAAGAGTTCTCTGTGGATGATCCCAAACAGATACAGATGGTGGTCACACTAAGCATTGCATTACGCATTGCACACTACCCACAACACCTACAATCTAAATTTCACTACCATGATTGAAAAAAAGAAAGAAAGCTCCATAAAAGGTTTATGCAGCAAACACTCTTTTCAGAAAGGCCCAGTGAATGCAGCTGCCTCTAACAATCCCCCCCTGCCCCTGGGCTTCCTTCACTGGCCATTGCTGAAGTGAATATTACATCACAGCCATTTCCAAGGAACCTTGAGCCGTGTAAATCAAACACGAACAAAAAGTTGACAGCGAATTAAGAGGGATGCCACTTATGTAAGGGCCTTCCATTTCATAGATCCCGGTTTGTACACGGGAACATAAAATAAAGCTTGAGGAAGTTAGAATATCGCAGGACATTCTCACACACACACACAAAATACAAAATAGAGGGGCACTCAGACAGCATAGATCTCCACCAAGGCAAAGTGCCCGCTCTTGCAATGTTAACGAAAGTGAAAAATAAATGTGTGGATCCACCCCTAAATGTAACTGATTCTTCCTTGACCCGTGCTACACCACAGCACCAAGTGTCATGAAACTCATGACAGACAGATAGACAGACAGACAGAACCAAATACATAACCTCACTGGCAGAGGTAATGACATCTAAAATTCAAAAAATGCTTTCTTGAGCCTTGCCATCAATAAGCATTCCGCAACTGATGTGTAACTGGGACACATGAATCTCAAAGCATCTCTGCCACTGAGTGCACTGTTACTGTACACTGACATTTATAGTGAGCAATCCGGTTATAGCAATACACCGCGGCAACCGTTCCTCGGCCACTGGGCAAATTTGAAGTGCAAGTGGCTACACTTTTTAACCGGTTATGCAAGCTAGCGTGGAAGAATGGGATGCTTTCCTCTAACAAATAACTGATCTGAGTGCACACCTGCCACCCCCAACACAGTTAACCTCAGGCAGACGCACTTCATGTAAAGTTAAATTGATTTAGCTATGATTCTTAGCACAAAATTAGAAGGTTTTCCATTTCCATAGTAGAATCAGTTATGTTATGTATCTGAACAGCTAGACATTGTATTCAGTAATCATGATTATTCCAGCATCTAACTAAGATATTGTTTAAAGTCCACTATACCAGCCTATTTGTTTTGTAATGCATGACCAGTAGCCAAGTTCCCTAGCCTATATGATAGGAAGCTAGAGGAGGCTGATATCCAAGAGCAGTTAGAATGCTAACCCTGGTCTAATGTACACTGTAAATGAGGCTCCACTTCTTAAAGTATAGAACTAAGAAAAATATGTATCCTGGAAACTAGATCTGCTTGTCACAACAGCAGAAGGCACTGAAATAGTGACTGGACAACAGACTGCAGAGTTAACCAAGAATCGAATAACTGGACATAACTGGACAAAATTCAAATAATCCACAACATTTAGAGTAAATACATTGCATACCCATTCCCAAAGATTTAGAACACCGTAGGTATACATACACACAGCAGAGGACTCATAACAGCGTTTTCAACATGGCTCTAACTGACAGCTTGAAGGGGAGGCATGCCTATTACACTGCATCCCTGAGGGAGGGCATGGTGGGTGCTAATTGTCCCAGAACAGATCATTGCCCAAATGAACTCATCCCTTGATCATCAGTACGCACATAATGGGCTTTTCCACACCTGGGAGTGAAAATGTTCGTATTGTATTACGACTCAAACCGATTAGAGTACCCAGAGCGCCCTGTTCTGTCATGCGTAGTGAATTCATGTTTGTCCTTTAAAGGAATAACTGATGTTGGTTTAACTTAATGAATTAATTGAATGAAAAAAAAAATGGGCCGCTATTAGTGTTAAGCAGATATTTTAAGTTCAGATGAGTCATGAAATTGTAATCATCTTAGTTAAGTGTCGTTATGATGTTGCCTCATATGAGCATGGCTAGATAGCGAGCGAGTACCCATAATTCCTGCTTGCCACAGATGAGTTTCACAACAATGCTCACGAGACCTAAATATTCAAATTCCTCGTTGTGGCACTAAGTAGCCAACAAATCATTAACGTTGGGTTTGTGTATGGAAATCTGTGTGGGCCTCAAGTTAAAACCCATGTTCTTCCCTTGATATTGTTACTGTTAACGTTGCATGCTCTTTTAGGTGCCGTTTCCGAACTTCAGATTTTGAGCAACTTTAGGACGTGTAGTGTAGTGTAGTATTGTGTCGATTTCTCTCGGTCCCAGATTCTTCAAGCAAGATCATATCCAACACACTCCCTGGCTAACGTTATACACTGACAGCTAACGTTAGCCATCAAGCTATAATGACGGCCGACTTGTTGGCTAGCAACCCCCTGCTGACATAATTAACTGGCTAAGGTTGATATTTTCGCCTATATGGTTCTTTAACTGGCGTTAAGAGAGCTGGCTACGACGATCTGGTTATCCATCATATTTTGGTGACGTTAGATACTTGGATCTGACATCTATCCACAGTCCGTACCGACCAAACAGACAAGACTCTGTCAATTTGCTTGTAAACTAACGTTATCTGTTGCCTGGTGTAATAGATAGGACGCTGGACAGACAACCTAACCGACAGCAAAATCGCTTGCCTAGCAACCTTATCAGAAAGCTATTGAAACGTCCAGTTTTCGTTGAAACAATATTATTATTATATTATTACATTATCACAACTCGGTTAGCAAGAATGCTAGCCACCTAAGGTTAGCTAACAGTTAGCTAATGTGAATGTTGCTGCGATTTCGAGATCAAATGTAGCTTATGGCGATACCATTGACATCACAAGCACTGGTTGATTAAGCAAGGGATATCTATATTCATACCTGAGATTCGTACCATCGGTAGCCAACCGTGAAGTAATCTAGCCAGGTAACATTAACGTTACCCTTCTACAACTAGGCGAGCTAGCTACGAAGACCCGTTATCAGCTAATGTTAGCCACCATTATCTAATAGCTACGCTAGCAGACTAGACGAAGAATCTAACCAAAATGTAATGCAAACTCATCAGGAATCTGGACACCTAGCTCAAATATACACCTAGAACATGCTGCACACATAAAGGAAGCTTGGTAACGTTCATGTTTCTATTAAGTTCACTTACCCAAATAGATGTCTCCAAATGATCCACTTCCGATTTTCCTACCAAGTCTGTATCGGTTTCCCACTCTCAATTCCATTCTGGCGAAACTGAACAGCTAGCAATGTTGCTAGCTCTTGTACAAATAGAATAACGATCTATCAGCTCCTCTCCTTTTCTGTTCCAAATGTACGCAGAATTTTTAGACACGTCTATTCAATGTCTCTCCTCCAGTCTGTCTTCAAGTACCCCCTCCTTATAATAGGTGGCTAGCCTGCTAATACTGCCAGCGATTCTCCAGTTTTCACCAATCGTTTTAAAACATTCCGAAATTCGGAGAACCGCAATACGGGGCTTCCTGGAGAGGTTTAAGTGTGACCTTTATGCTCTTGCTATTTTAAAACACATCCTTTCATAATTTGCAAAGGATGAAGGTAGATTTATCAGAATGTACCCGTCACTCTTATGCCTCCTCAGTTCTCAGTGTTTCTCTGCCTGTGGTATAGCTTTGCTGACTAGATCGGCTGAATAATCTGCTGTGTAGCACTGACATCACTTCCCGTGGCAACAGTACACCACTGTAAAGTGGCAGGCAAAGGGGGAGGGGATAGGCAGGGCTTGCACAATAACAACAATAGAATTGTCAGGGTGTCTTTTGTCCAGACAGCATTTTAAACCAAGGCTCCAGTGCCTCCTCATTTATTTTGCAAAAATGCTCATCGAAGTGATTTTATTATTCTATTCATTGCTATTAAAAAGGTGTGTGTGTGTGTGTGTGTGTGTGTGTGAACTTGTAGCTTATTGCCTTATATGTGAGCAAACAGACACAACAAACTGTGGCACTACAGGTTTCACATTTTCAAAGGCCCGCAAAGAGATTACACAGTTGTTCTGAGGGTGGTCTCTGATGTTGTTTCATATTAGAAGGGCATTCCTAGGAGGACTTATTTGTGTGAAATCTATTTTTCTTCAACAAACTACACAAAAGTCATGGCTGCACATTGTTAAACCCAGAAGCATTAACTGAAAACTGTACATTATATTGTTTCAGGCTTGGTAGGCCAATTGTTTTTACCTTTTACCACATTCTTTACCACACCAAGTACATTTCCAGTATGTGTAAATATACTTGGCCATTCAAAATAATTCTGATTCTGATTCTTTTGAGTTGTCAAACACAACAACCAATATAAAAATTGTAGAGCTTGGGGTATTCCAAGAACGTGGTTAAGTGAGTTGTGTAAGTGTTAAACCTCCTAACAGAGGAACCCAATGGCTCCATTCTCCAGGTAAAATAAAGCCATATAGGGGCTCTTCGTTCAAGAGGTTTACCACTTACTCTGACTTAACCCACCCAGGTTTATCAGTAAACCATGTGCTTGGAATACCCCCTGGCCTAAAAGCGTTCAGTTGGTAAACGTGCTCAACAAAGACAGATTTTCAAGGCAGATTGTTGACCCTTCACACTCTGCCAGCCACCTGTCCTGAGCTTGTGGGGATATGGTGCTTACCATTTGCTCAAATTCCTGTTTAGAAAGACTGATTTGTCTTGAGTGGGTGTGGGGGTCAGCTTGCCGGTGTAAATTACACCTAGCCACCCCTGAAACCTTTGGAAATTACACAATAACAACTAAAGTGGACAATCAATTAATTTGCTCAAAGTGTTTTTCATACATGGCTGAGAACCATACTTATTTACTAAAGAAGTGTACAAACATGTATGAAGTGAAAATAACAGGAATTACTTATATATTTACATTTCATGACAACTTAAAAGGGCATATTTGAAGAGTACTGTTTAACTCGGAAAACAACCCATTGTTTACTCCTGTCCAGTGCATTGTGTTTCTTAATGGCCACTTGCCTATTTAGTCAATATTGGTCACTTTACTGCCTCTTTCTTTGCAAAACGACCATCACACTTCACCAAGGTGTGCCCTCTCCTAACTTACGATTGATTTTCCGTGGAGACATGGTAATATTTTGTTAAAGTAAGCAACACTTCCTCAATGCAGACTCACACTATACAAAACAAGCAACATGTAGGGGCATGTTGACTTAAGGAGTGATCAGGTGACTCAGATCTTTTGTGCATTATCATTGGTAGCCGATCACCTCAGCAAACACTGCAGAATGAATGGGGGGAAAAAAACACTTCTTTTTTTCCGTCTCAGTTATATTGACAGAAGAACTTCTGCTGAATCGGAAAATTAATGAAGTACTGAGGGGCGTGTTGAAAACGTTCTCAAATGTGCCACTTGGATGTCCTTCCCACCAGTGTTACGCAATGTTATTTTGATCTCTCATATAAATGGTATTTTGGTGTGTGCACCAATTTCTTTCTAAACAGTCCTTACCCAATAAAAGGATATTAACAGGGGTGAGCCATCTAACATGCTTTGTCAGAGGCTGATGCCTTGGCCAACCATTTAATAAGTAATAAGTCTTGAAAATGGAACCTCGATTAAAAATATGGAGAGGGGGACCTCCATCATTCTATATGGGGCTGAAAACCCTATCCATCCCTGTGACTGATGATAATTAAAAATGATCTGGAAGCATTATGTTCTAATCCCGTGAGAGGCAGCTGCTCTATTCAACACAATGGGTTAAGCATACTCTGACATTTAATAGCAGTCCCCATTCCCATTAATTTGGCATTTTAAATGAAACACAAACAAATGGCCTTACTATAAAACACCATTCACTTGGACTTTCACATACTGTAAATACACATCAACACACTCTTATGATGAGGATTAGATTAAGGCAAACTACATACATTTGGGTGAACCTTTCAGGTAGTGCTTGAAATAATTTTCATTGTTGGTGGTGTCAGGGACAGAGAAAGCTGCGGTATGAAGGGAGAAAATAGTTGTGACTGTGAGTGTGACTACATCTCTATTCTATCTGATATTTAGATGCTTTGAGTAATCAAAGCACTTTCATTGAGTAGTTTACTACACTACAGCAATAATCTGCATTTGGAAATATTTACAAGCCTAAAGAACAACAACAGTATGGTGAGAGTTTTAAGACTGCCCTAACAAGTTACTTTTTACGATTAGAGACGGACTAAACAGGCCTTGGATAAGGCACGCCCACGACTATTGAAACTTTCCACAGCAAATTGTGATTGGCTAAAAGGGATCCAATCCTTAAAGCTACAACGGAGGAGATCACGTGGCTACACAGTTTTTGTTGAGTTGCGCAACTGAGCTCGGTAGATTGGGTCACGTTCTGTGCCATGCACAAAACAACTTCAAACGTCAGCCGCAACAAAACATGTTCCCAGAGAGTTGCCTTGGAGATAGTTTAAATCACGTATCGGGAGTACAAGCACCGCTGAGTAAAATTTGGGAGTAACGTACAAATGAAATTTGCTCAGAATACCACCTGTCAACAACTGTGGAATATTTAAAACAACTTTGCAGGCTGAAATGTGTATTCCACTATTACTATTATTAAGCTACTATTATTAGCAATAACTGGTTGAACACATTTTTATAGGCTAATAATATTAAAAATAATCATTTTGGTTGCTTGTAGGATACGTTTTCAATGTGTTTGAAATGGTGAGCAATGCATTGGCAATTTGAGCAGACTTGACAAATAACGTTCCCACATTCACTGGATAAACAATTGCCTTCGTGAAGTGTCATAAAATCTCTGATGGAAGCCTGATGCATAGAAAGTAGGATATTCCCCAGCTGAAGTTTTCTCTTGTATTTCAGACATTACTTGCCCTACTCTTGAAAATCAGTTTGGTTCAAGAGAGCACTGAGTGAGGCTTCCATGGAGACTTAATAGCTTAAATATCCCTAGACTATCCTGACAACACAGTCTAACTCTTTTAACCCTCATGGTTGTTAGAACTGTGTTTTGAAAATGTCCATAGCCACAAAAAAAAGTTTCATGGAGGACAATCAGAGGAGTAATGCACAGAATCATAACTGATGAGATGAACTGTCCTTTTTAGTCTTCAGAGATTTGATATAGGCCTACTATTTTTAGCCACCCAGCAAGCTCATTTATTTAATATGTTAAGGTCAAAAGTCCCAAATTACTGACCAAAAGACCACAAATGATAGGCAACAGCAAACAGTTGCGCGATAAATGGAGAGAGACATTTTAAAACAACATTACAAACAGCATAAAATGGCCATAAATTCAACGTAACAACATCAAGTTAGTGAGAAATAGGTTCTTTCAAAACATGCGTTAAAGGATTCTAATGCACAGACCTACAGGGTACAGGGGATTGCTCCTCACAGTCCTGGCTCTCCGTTAACTGTGTGCACCCAAGAAAAAAACCTCCGGTTCGTAGCAGTCATGACACTGTCAAGGAGAAACAAACAATAAACAATAAACAATTTCAGCCAATCAACACGTTGCTTCAGGAGCACGGAAGGGAGGGTTGATTTGACTGTCTGTTGAACTCAAATATCAACAACCTTTCGCCAGAATTGTGGACAAATTCATGGCTCAGGAAATTCAACTTTGTATTGGATTATAGTGTAACAAAGTTGCAATAAGTAATCAAAGTTAAGCGTACAGCGGCATCCACAGGCTTGATTTGCAACATACAGCAGATAACGAGTTGTGGGTCCTTGTCTTCTGATGTGTCTTGGGCATACAGAAAATATTTTTAACCACCAGTATACATTTTAAGATACAAAAACACAGATACAGATAATGGACCCATATAATAATGACATAGAAACCAGACCAACTGATATTTTACAATGAGTTTTGGATTTAGGTGGAGAAATGGAACGATGTAACATTGCTTGGTTATTCCGAACGGCATCAATAAGGTGTTGCACCGTGCACTCACTCATTGAAGAAGCTTGCGTGAGTTGTCTTTTCATTCACAGACTTTTGAAAAGACATTTCTGTGTATTTTATCTTCATTCAACCAGTCTTGGATAGTGCAACAGTTCTTTCTCATGGGATCAAATGAATGGTTTAAAGAAAGTTGTCATATGTAAAGAGTTCGCTTTTGACATGTTGGCAAGCTCATCTGAAACACCTTGTGCTGACACAGACAATACGCCACCATCGTGGACTTGACCCGTTTTCAATATTTTATGACTCGCTGGTTGATTGAAAAAGTGAACGTGAAGAAACACTATTAATTGCAGACGTTAGAGTTTCCATCTGTCTAATTCCGCGTGTCATGGCGAAGCTTCGGGGATTTGAATTCTGGGAAACGACTCTCAAAGGGGCTCGGTATGTGGTTGCCCCCATGGTGGACCAGAGTGAATTGGCGTGGAGGCTTCTCAGTCGGAGACACGGAGCGGAGCTTTGCTACACACCGATGCTTCATGCCCAGGTGTTCGTGCGAGATGTCAATTATCGCCGTGATAACTTGTACAGCGAGGTGTGTCAAGAGGACCGACCGCTGATTACTCAGGTAACTTTTGTTCAGTGATGTGTTGTAGATAAGTGCGTTGTGTTAGAAAGGAGAAATTATATTAGAGCCCTGAAATCATTACAATTCCCTATTCCACAGTTTTGTGCCAATGATCCAGAGGTATTTATCCAAGCTGCTCTATTGGCACAAGATTACTGCGACGCCATTGACCTTAACCTGGGCTGCCCTCAAATGATCGCCAAAAGAGGTATTCCAGCTGAACCTTTGTGTTTCATTTATTTAGACGATTATTCGTGTTAATTCAAGCTTTTATACATTGTAGGCTCAAACTCCTCGCTGTTGTTCAGTTCCTAACGTCACAGTATGTGAAGTGTAAAATATTCCGCCTATCCTATACACATGGTTATCTCTATGGATTATGTGGTCAGATCGGAGCAGCCCAGCTGTAGTTACTATTGACAAATTGGTTGTTTACTCTTACATAAAGGTCGCTATGGAGTCTTTTTGCAAGATGAGTGGGAGCTGCTTGAGAAGATGAGTAAGTATGGCCCTGTGTCAAAGATATGACCACGCCTGGCTATAGACAGTGTCTTAATTATGTGACAATGTGCTCTTCAGTTAAACTGGCAAATGAGAAACTCACCGTGCCCATCACGTGTAAAATTCGAGTCTTCCCTGAGATTGAGAAGACCATTAAGTACGCCAAGATGCTGGAGAAAGCTGGGTGCCAGGTACGCTCATGTCATTATGTCTCTACCAGTGCTTTCTCTAAGAAAGGAAATGTCATTTTCGGCTAAATGTGTTGTGTTATGTTTTGACGTCTTCAGCTGCTGACTGTTCATGGCCGAACCAAAGATCAAAAAGGACCTCTGACAGGAATCGCTAACTGGGAGCACATCAAGGCTGTCAGGTGAGATGGTTCAGCTGTTAGTGGAGAGTGTTGCAGCAGTCTCATTTTTCTGTGGCA
>NW_024880442.1:0-24963 GCF_900700415.2 Clupea harengus
ATTCCCCCACCCCTGTGGAGGGGTCCAATGACCTTTTAATTGGACCAATTTGGCCTTATTTAAGGGGCACCTCATTGTTTCATGGGAGAGGACAGACTGGACATGCTGGATGGAGCTTGGACAAGGTACTAGACAAAACCTGTATGCACAGAGGTGTACCTTGTCTAGTATAGGCTTTAGTGTGTTCAGTTTGTGTTTATATGTTTTGGGGTTTTAAAAAAAAAAAACCTGTTGTAAATAAATATAGCTATTTTTAAGGAAGCCACTGTCTCCTGCGCCGTGTGTTCGTGCCTGCAACCCCATTCTACCAGGCTACATCCCACATCGTGAGATGGTCGGCTCTGGCCTTCTCACACATGGATTAATGGATGGTTATAATGGCATGGTTAATATATGAACCAAGCCACTATCTGCTGTCCAAAAACTGCTAGGATGTGTGGTCGCGGATGTTGTTATTTTCATTCTCAGGACTGACTGAGATTCACCCTTGTCAGGATATCCCTCTCATTTTGAGACACTCCAAGCATCCCAAACAGTAGGAACGCTTTTGGCCATGACATTATTGGGAATCACCAGATTGGCACCAGGTTAGGAGCAGGTCTGTTCCAAACCCTGTGGCTGTTTGGTTTCACATCAGTCAACACATCAGTCAACCATTGACACGTGCTGTTAGCGAGGATATCCAACGTAACTAGGCAGGCGAACTAACACAGACCCTTCCAATTCTCCTCGCTCGTGTTATTTTTTTTTTCGTTCTTACTGCCAGAATTTGGAACTGCGAAAACAGAGGAGGACAAATGTTTCCAGCGCCACAGCTTTTCCTTGTCCGTGTCACCGCTCGCTCGCTCGCTCGGGGGAAATCATTGAGCCATTGCAGGCGCAGATGCCAGTAGTGAGGCGAGCAGAGGAGAGCGCGACCCCGATAAATGACCCCGCTGGCCCACACCCCTCCGGGAGCATATCTCGTCCCTAAAGCCGCCGCTCCACGGCATTGACACATTTGAAGGGGGTCATATTCCGGTGCAGAAAGAAAGAAAAAAAAAACGGGAAAGGGCCGATAGGGCTTTGTGTCCAGCTCCATGTTTGGTCCTTGGGAAAGGGGCGATAGGGCTTTGTGTCCAGCTCCATGTTCGGTCCTTGGGAAAGGTACATGACCTTTTTCCTGCAGCAGATTAATATCTAACCACACCATGGATGGTGAATCATCGGAGAGTTGGATTGGGGGGGAAAAAAACCCATGTTGCTCAGTATAAACCCAAGGGGCCCATTCTTGCTTCATTCCAAGGTATTACAGAGTGGACTGGCTGGAGCTCTTTCTCTACATTTCAAGTAGTGCTTTGCACAGAATGACATGCTTTTCGTTTGCACGGAGAAGATACCCTTGAGGGGGTATTTTTTAATTCAAAGCTCCATACCCAGCTGGACACGGTGCACATTTCAACCTGCAGACACAGAACACGTTTCCCATCGGGGGCCCATGAGAGACTGCTCATCCAAGGATCAACTGATAAACAATAAGTCCAGTTTTGTGCTAGAATGATTTATTTTATCTACACACACACACACTGCTCTTTCCTTCAACAACAGCACATATGTATGACATTTTGTGCTTGGTAATGCCAAAGCTGCTTCGCTCCTCAGAAATTAGAGGGATGTTGGGAACTCATTCAAGAGCTTAAGGAAAAGCCCGAGAGCCTACATACACCAACATAATACAATTTCCCCCCGAATCGGTTTTGTTTACTTAATTATCAGATCTGTTTGCTGATATTTATGGGCCTGTAAACCCCCCCACTTAAAAGGTATAGAGAACACATCTTTTTTTTCTCTCTCCCCCTCCTGTCTCTTTGCCATCGTGTGGTCGGTGATGAGAGGCGATGAAACCAAGGGGGAGATGTGACAGTAATGTATTCCGGGGGCAGAGTTATCATCTTAATGGGACTGTCAGCGAGGTGTCAGCTCAGGGTCTCAGGTGACAAGCAGGACAGGTGATGCATGCCGTGCACATTGCCGCACCGTACCATGCCGCCCAATGCCAACCAGCCAGCCAACCGACCCTAGATGTCACCTTGGGTTTTTCTGAAAAAGAAAGAAAAATCTGCATACATTACATTTTTCTAAAAGGTGCTCAGTTTGAAGATGGAATGTCACTATTTGCCTCAACCATTACGTTGATTTGATTTGTTTCGACGTACTCAGTGCAAATTGCAGTACAATTAAGTGGCGAACACATTAGGAATCCTTTGAAATCCCTAATAGAAAGGCAGGAATGGGGAATGTGACAGTAATGTCTGGTGAATGATGGTGAGCGTGCAGGGGAGAGGATTAGAAGCGCCCCTGGTGCACGTGGGTGTCTCTCGCCCCCCACATGGCTATCTGCACACAGATCAAGCAGTGATCAGCCCATTGATTTTGGTGTTTAGATTATGCTCACATTCATAGCAGACTTGTTTTTGTGTGTGGGTTCTGAAAAGGTCACTGCATTCACATTAGTGAGAGGATTATGTGTGTCTGCATGTGTGTGAGAGAGAGAGTTAGAGAGACTTAAAAGAGGGTGCACTGCTGCCATCTTCTGGGCCTTACAAGTATGCACATGAAGTGCAATTTTATAATCTTGCCCTCCTATTATGGTACGGATGTGTGAAGAATGTGAAGAAATTCAGCTTGTCAGCCTCTGCAAAGCAGGGAAAGACTGGGTAGCCTTAAAGACTCAAGCTTACATTCATACATGCTGGAAAAGAAGAGAAGCTGGAACACTCTGATGGTCTTGTGTCTATGTTGCTCAACTTGAATCCACAAACATACTTTTGTTCCTTCCAAAACTTTGGCTAACTTCTATCTGAAAAGCTGTAATGATTCATAGTTGCTGTGGCAACAGTTACTATGGCAAGCCAAGAAAACAGTTAAAATCTACATATTCTCATGGATAGAAAACCTGCAGTAGAAAAGTGGTAATTAGCTTTTTTTGTTTATTTTGGACTGGCTTGTTCATCTTGTTATTGCTTCTTGGTTGATTTATAACCTGTTCTTGAGACACAACCAAAATAATAGCTGGAGTATATTAAATCCTGTGTGAAGGGGTTGTTGTCACAGACTTAAAAGACATTAAAAGTCAATACAGTCTATGTTGAATCACATATTAGTGTTTAATATCATTTTAATACATTAAGACTTCAAACTAACTTTGGTAAAGAAAAAATAAGCCAAAATGTTTTTTAAATGTAAATCCAGAGCCTGATTTGTTAATGTTTGCACTGCAGCTGCCCTGTTCTGACAGAGGTCCCAGAGGAGTCCAATGATTCCATCCAGGATTCCTTCAGCCTTTCAGACGGCCTGAGCAGCTGTGAAGAGTTTGGCAATGTTATGGGCAAGACCCCAGCCTCCGCCGGGCCGTCTCCAGAACCACAGTTTAATGTGGTCACCTACCCTGGGAATAGCCCCTTGATTAGGGCCGTGGCCCAGGGAGAGGACAAGAACGCGGCCTGGAGGAAAGACATGGAAGACGCCAGCGTGCTCATCAGCGACTACGGGGGTAAAAAAGGAACAAGTTTCTTTGGGGTGTTTGACGGTTTCCATGGACGCAGCTCAGCAGAGTTGGCAGCGAGAGAGCTCCCAGTCCTGCTGCTGGAACAGCTGGTCAAAGCAGACCCCTCGTTCTCCTTGGCCAGCGAACAGAGGGACTTTCTGTCCAGAATGGAGACCCTGTTTGAGAGAGACTCCCCGGTCTCTGTGGACCAGGGGACCATGACCAAGGAGCAGCAGATGACGCAGGCGTTCACCATCGCGTTTGCACACATGGACCGAATCCTCGGGTTAGGCCGCAACGAGACCTCCAAGTTGCGCTGGAGTGGCTGCGCCTCCGTCATCTGCATGGTTGAGGAGGAAGAGGTCACCCCTGAGGAGGTTGTCACCCCTGAGGAGGAGGATCCCAAGACACTGCATGGAAGGATGCACATCGCTAACTGTGGTCAGTCTTGAAATAGCCTTCCACAAAGATGTATTCCACAAAGCAAGAGTTCTGGTTTACCCAGATAACTGCAGTATAAAACCCAAGCCTGTATCACAACGCATATCCTTGTCTCCTGAGGAGCTAAGTGTATGGTCCACAACACCCAAGAAAGTCTCAATTAATCAGTCCAAATACAGACGCCATCAGTGGTCTCTTAAAAACCACGATACACAGGACTAATAGATAGATAGATAGATAGATGGATACTTTATTAATCCCCAGGGAAATTTAGGAGGATACTCTTGTACTGCACATTAAAGAGTGGCTTTTGTGGCCAGCAGCAAATTGCATAAGTAAGATGACTAGTATGGGATGAGGATCACTTGCTGTGTTACTTTAATTTTCACAACCCCGTAGACCACGAAAGACATAACGATAATTGTGATCTAAATATACCGTCCCTGTAAGTCTTATTTTTCTACTATTTAAACCTCCCTGTAAGGCAGTTTTCCCCCCTAATAGGTGCTTCGTATAGAACCAGATAGCGATTTGTTATTCTGAAAATGAATTGCCCTTGATCAGGTTAGGCACAGTCACAAATGTGATGCAGCCTACTAAAAAATATTATTAGGAAAAATCATTTGATTCAAGTTAGGCAAACACAGACACATCCAGCTTCATGACGTTCGTATCGCTCTAAATTTGTTGTACGGACTCGAGTAGAACATTTTCTGTGATCCTGCTTTGTGGAATACTGTCTTGATTTCGTTACACTGTTTGAGTAACAGAATTTTTTGTGAAACTACTGATTAATCCCATCAACAGAATTAACACCAATCATTATCATTTGTAAGATTTGGTGCAGTTTGTAATGTGAAAACACATTCAGACGACATAATGAAAAGAAGTTAAATTAACTGTTGCATCAATGGAACAAAATGTACTACATGATCACATCACAACAATGATGCACTGTATACTAGCTCATATCCTGTAACTTTGCTGGGTAGGAAACATCCATGCTGTTCTCTACAAACAAGGCAAGAGCTTCAATGTGACCAAGGACCACAGTACGGCAAACTCAGAGGAGCGCAAGCGTATCCTGAAAGAAGGGGGTGCAATCAGCATCAACAAGAATCACGGCCTGGTGGAAGGCCTCCTCCTCGCCACGCGAGGGTTTGGCAACTACGGCGATCGTAAGCTGAGGAAGGTGGTGCTCCCAACACCGTCCTGCGTGTCCCTGGGCCTGGACCCGTCCTCCGGCCTGCTGGTGCTGGGGTCCAGGGGCCTATGGGATGGAGTCCAACCGGAGGAGATCGCCCACGTGGTGCGGAGGTGCATCCGCAACTGTCAGAGATGCCACAGCCACACCAAAGCCACCAAGGAGCAGCTTAGAGACCTGTGCAGCTTTACGCTCCAAGAACCTGCGGAGAACCAAGAGGCGGCCATTGAGAAACCACCATGCAGAGGGGGAATGGAGGACCAAGAGCCTTCAGCATCATACAGACAGCCCAAGGACCCAACTAATAGGGAGGACGCAGGAAGGGCGGCTGTGGAGGACGTGAATTATGAGCAGCTGGCAGCCAGTATATGCAGCAAGCTGCTGCAAAGAGCGATGGCCTCAGGCTCCAGGGAGAACATCTCCGTCATGGTGATCCTCCTCCAAGGGCTGGAGGTACTGGGTGTCCAATCAGAGGACGGGGTCTGACTCCCTCAGCCAATCGGCTCCTCTCTGGTGTGGCTCTTTGTCAAATGAAAATCAGCACTGTGCAGGTGTTGACTTAAAACACAGAACAGCCTTGTGCTACGTGTAGAGCTTCATCAAACATCCACACCATTAAACGTAGAATTTCACCCCCTTTATTGAAAATATTAGCTAGTACCTGGACAATCCATTAAGATTAGTCCTTCACTGTTAAGGTCATTACATCACTTTGTCCATTCGGTTCTCTGACAGTCACATAGTTCATTTAGCTACATTTGGTGTTTTAAGCAGTAGGTTAGCACTTCCACGATTATGCATTTTAATTTGATCAAACGGGCAGTCACCAGCTCATGACCAAAACACACCTCAAATTTGTGCAATTTGCTAGGAGTCTTCGAAAAAATAAAAACAGAGACCGTTCAGATAAAACTACGAGACAGACCACTGAGTAAATGTCAATTTGATTTGTTAATAACACGAAGTACATTTAAAAAGACCACCATTTAACATTATTTGACCAGTTTGTGGAAAATAACAAAATCTACAACCACAGTGGCATTCTGGGAAACTGTACAATTGGAATCTCTAGGTTTTGCAAAACAAGCTGAGGGTATATTTAAGCAGTGCAAAGATCCGACATGAATGTCAAGATGACTCAGTACTCCTCCGTCATCCATCCCTCCATTTTCTAAATATGAATTAACTGCGCTGTGCTCGGCAGGGGCTTCCCCCCCCCCCCATTTTACATGGTAAGGATGCGGCGGGAAACGACGCACATCCCTACACACAAGGCTGATCTTCTTGAGGTACACTAGTTAGAGGTAACGAGCTATGTCTTGTCATTTTGACTGCCTAAACACACCCCCTTGGTCTGTACTGCTTCAGTTATAAAAAGGCTGACTGAATCACTCTATCTTACAATATATTCATATCACACAGGGCTGTGCTGAGGGAAGATACTCCAGACTAGTAATAATGTTCTGGGCCATACCCACGTATAGAGACCTCCCCCGACTACTAAGGTTCGAGAAAACATCTTGTCTACTCGTCCACTGATTGCAGAAAAGGCAATGTTAAACAGATGCAAGTGACAGAAATGGAAACACAAAGTTTTGAATAATACATAGAGCAGATTTTTTTTTTTTTTCATTTTTCTTTTTTTTTTCCTTGTTTATCTTTTCACTGTCCGTGATCTTTGTTCTTTCTCTTAAAGCAACATCATGTCCATCAATCGAATGAGAATCACTCAGAAAACGTAACATGTCTAACACCTCTCGTGGATGCGCTGTACTCGTCAGGCAAGATAGCTGTGGAAAGTTCACACCAAATAGACCCTGCAGCTCTTTTGGTTTCAATCTTATAGGGGTCGTGGCAATGTGGGGCTTCGCACTGCCACCACGCATCGCCGTAAAAGGGGGCTTTATCCTCAAGAGCAGGAGCAAGGAGGAATGCCTGGTTGTAAAGAGTCCTTGCCTGACCCTGCGTCAATACTGTAGATCGCTGTGAACACAGGCATGGCCCCGGGCTTGATAGAGAGAGGGGGGAGAGGGTGCAAAGTAGGGCAGGGATGGGTGGCGTTTGGGTCTGATGCTTTAAGAGAGACACACCTTTTTTTCATCAAACGCATGGTGGTGGTAGCGGAGTTACATACACCCACATCATCTTTGTGCCTCCCAGTGTGAGGAAATCAGTCCATCTCATGAAATCAGTCCAAACACATGCTTGCTCAGACAGACACACACACACACACACACACACACACACATATATATATGCATACGTAAACACACACTTCTTGAGCTTGGACACTCTCCTACTGGTTTGTTTTCTGGTTCAAGAACATTCACAAAATGTGTGCGGGTATGTATCCTGTGTGTGTGTGTGTGTGTGTGTGTGTGTGTGTGTGTGTGGTGTCAGGTGTGTGTGTGTGTGTGTCTTTTATGCTTTGTAGTGATACATGCATCTATCAATCTGATGAACATCAAAAAAAAAAAAAAAAGGTGTTGGAAACATATCTACACAGAGTCTTTAGCTAGTCAAGGGAGCGAGGTTGGCAGGAAGAAGAGGAGGTGGAGGAGGAGGAAGAGGAGCCCCATGTCTCGATGTTATGAAGAGTTGAGGAGGAGAGGAGAGGAGATGAGATGTGTCCAGCGAGCTAGTTACTGCAGCATGGTCCTTTAGTGGGCTGGGCTGTCTCTGTAAGGTCCACTCCCCGACTGCGAGTGGCGCTGGCTCCCGCTGGCTGGGGCTCGTTCTTGGGCAATTTTTTCGCTGCAGAGAGGAAGACAGAAAGGGAGTC
This sequence comes from Clupea harengus, assembly GCF_900700415.2. Lineage (NCBI taxonomy): Eukaryota > Metazoa > Chordata > Actinopteri > Clupeiformes > Clupeidae > Clupea > Clupea harengus. Next base: position 7,954 of record NW_024880442.1, read on the forward strand.
ATTACTAATGCCAGACCAAACAACACAAGGGGGCGTGTAACCATGTCCTAAAGAGAATAGTGAATCGTCTGATACGACATCCTGAATTAGGTTGAGCTTTAAAGTGCTGCACTGTCTGTTCTCAGCGAGATCATGCACAGCAACATGACACTAACTATTACATATCTGCAATCTAATTATAACTTGTCATAACACAATATTAAATTGAATTATATGTGTAGTAAAATACTTAGATTTTAATCGTGTATCTCTCTATGCAGAAATTATGTACAAGTCTGTACAACAGGCTAATGCTAAAACTACAAATTCGCCAATATGTTATGACTTGTTCCTTATTTTCAAATGGCCCAATTACATCTTTTAGTTCCCATCAAGTTTTTGCACTCTTAACTAACCATTGTCCTTGGTGTTCCTAAATTATTCAACAAGATATGTTGGCATTAGAAGCACCTAAATTATATTGTGTGAATGTAAAGGAGACGCTCATGTCATCACCATTTTAAACATAAACCAATGGGAACAGTCACCATGTATATAAAGCGTGTACTCACCAATAGCCATGAAAATTTCATTGACATTCATGGATGTCTTTGCGGAGGTCTCCATGAAGAGCAGGCTGTTGTCATCCGCGTACGACTGTGCAAGCTGCATACAGAAAGATCATCGGGGGTTAACATCGCCCTGTCACACAGAACTACCGGCATCACTGATCAGACTGCTTTAATTCTACTGCCAATTCACATCGCATACCATCTGTGACTAACCAGCTCCAAACCAATACTGGAGCAAATTTATGAGAATTCACATAGTCTGTATCTGGTTATAGTCCAAAACTATGTATAAAAAAGAAATAGCATAAAAAGTGAATAGTTTACACTTCTTCAATCAAAATATTAAAAACTGAAATAATTCCACACATCAAAAACTCCCCTGAATACAACAGCTAATAATATTTTCCAGGTGAATCACTGTTCCGCTGCTGTAATACCACAACAGTGCAAGTAGTCTATGCCTTGCACTGATTAAGCCCAACAACATTTAAAGAGGAAACAAACCTGAAAGTCCAGGGCTCTCTTGTTGGCAAGGTCGGCCTTGTTGCCAGCCAAAGCTATTACAATGTTCGGACTGGCTTGTCTCTGAAGTTCCTTCACCCAGTTTTTTGCTCGTCCAAATGATTCCTGAACAAATACAAGCAAGAGTTTACTGGAATGTCTTAACCACAACAAGCATGAAAAACATTATGAAAATTGAAACAGAAAATAGCAATATCGAGTTAAATGAGCACTGCTGTCAGTAAGGCCAAACAGCAGGAAATCTCTCTCTCTTTCTCTCGCTCGCTCCCTCTCTCCCTCTCTCTCTTTCTTTCTTTCTTTCTTTCTCTCTCTCTCTTTCTCTCTCCTCACATTTATTAGCCCATCACCAGGATTGATCTTTACGCTCTCCTAGGTGATCTTGACTCACCTCATTTGTGATATCGTAGACCACAATGGCCGCCTGTGCTCCCCTGTAGTACATGGGCGCCAGACTGTGGTAGCGTTCCTGTCCTGCCGTGTCCCAAATCTCAAACTTGACCGTCGTGTCATCCAAACACACTGTCTGAGTGAGGAAGGCAGCTAGATGAACAGGAGAAAACACACAGAAGAAGAAGAAAATCAGAGTTGTAAATGGGAATACCGGCAGAAAGGGAGGGGGGGGGGGGGGGGGGGGTGCATCACAAGTATCAGATCCAAAGTAAGCCGAGTACATCTCACCACATAGACCTTGAACTGGTGCTTAGCATGATCACTGACGCACAAGAGGTAGCGCTCATGAATGAAATCTGCTGGCTCCAGGCTTTACTTTTCCTTCCTCAACAGCTACCATAAAACCTCACCACATCTGACTTCTCCTCGACTGTCCCCATACTCTGATGGTGAATCATATTCCCCTATTCCACTCTGGAGTTTGAGTGCACCCCCTGGTGCTTAAAGGTGCGGTGTGCGATTCGGGCTAAAGGTTGCTGATATTTGTGCGCAAAAGCCAATCAAATGAAACCCCTTGCTTCCATACTCCTGGGGCAACGTGTTGACTGGCTTGAAAAGTGTATGGCTCCATTCCAGCCACTTTGTTTCCCATTTACAGGGCCAGGGCTGTATACGATCACCAGGTTTTTTTTGAGTGCACACACAGAACGGACAGCTCGAAGACGGTGACAAGCAATTCACTGAATTTGACAAAACGTGTATTGGATTAGAATTGCGTACTGCACCTTTAAATCTTTTCTGCAGTATTGTGGAAGCAAATACATTTGTTTTTTTCAACAACGTATTTCAGTGAACATTTGCCTCACCTCCTATTGTGCTCTCCTGAAATTCATGAAACTGGCCTTTGACAAACCGAAGCACCAGACTGGACTTCCCCACAGCCGACTCTCCCAGCAGCACCAGCTTGAACTGGCAGATCTTGTTGCCGGCATTGGGCCCGTTGGGTCTTGTCGCTCCACCCCGACTTGCCATAACCTAGATGCCACAGTGCTGTTGAAACGGTTGAGAAGAGGGAGAGTGGGGTTCATGGGTAAACTAAATTCAAATGATACATCCACTGAATGGCAGAGGCAGCAAAGAGAGTGACTTGTGACCCCTGTGGCTGCATGTAACAGTAAAATAAAATAATAAAAAAAACACTGAAAATGCTATACTCTTATTTTTGTACAGTTTATGTGTAAAAAAAAACATTTTAAACTGCCTTACAGATTTTCCCCATTACAACAACGGTGTTCTATGTTGATGTCTGACAAAGTTGAAAAACATGACGTTGAATTTTGTAAAATCAACAAATGTTTTTCAGGATGTTTGTTTTTTCTTCGTGACACTGAGGTTTAACTGCAATTCAATCTACTAGCTCTGGTTCTATTTCAAAAGCCTTATATTTCTCCAGATCACGGTTAAGCACTTCTGTTTACCTCACTAAGGGATGAAGTCAAGCAAAGAACCAAATCCTGTATTTACACATTCCTGCATGACTCATTAACCACCTTTTGGCTTTCAATAAGCATGGTGATTTAACCCAGCAGCTTATTACATCAAGGTTGTGACCATAAATAGCCAATAACACCTAAAGGTACGCTACTGTTGGCAGAAGTTTATGTAATGCCAATGTACCAGCATCAACCCGTAAAAAGATATCATGATTGACATTTATGGCAATGTCTTTCATCATTCTTGTCTCTAACGTCTAAATTAAGTGTCAGGGTGTAAGTATGGTAACTTGACAGCACTGCGCCGCCGACTTTGACCGATCTGGCAACAGTGATGCATAAACAAGGGAACAACGAAGGCGTCTGGCTGTTTGCCCTCAGCTTCGGTCCCTCCATGGCTAAACAGCTAACTAGTTATCTCAACATCATCTAGCTAGCTAACTTTCCACGCTTCAAGTTGACCCTAATTCTGATCGTACCTCAAAAACATATTACTATTTGTAGATTTCTAAAAACTAGATAAGCTATGATAACTCTGCCATTCACGGTGACAAATCGACGGGTTAGTCTCTTAACATGGGCGCATCATAATTGAGCAACAAGCTGTGTCATGTAGCTTGCTAGCTTGCTAGCCAGCTGGACACCTTTCTCAAGCTACCCAGCTAGCGCTGATCCGTATGAGAAAACTGACAATACGTGTATTGATTCCCAAAGTGAAAAACTCACTAAACTGACAAAGTAGCCATCGTAACTACATAAACCATACTGTAAATGCCGCTCACACAAGTAAGTCACTTCCTAGCGCTAACTGGCTGTCACTAACCAACTAACGTTAGACTTTTCAAAAACTCGTATGTTAGCCTGCTAGCTAACTACCCACTTATTTCTAACATAATACGGTTTTCGACGCAGACGCCAATGTCAGCGAGTTAGCTAACACTATCACATACCAATCCACACAGCTACCAACGAAGTGCAATCCGATAAAGTGCAAGAAAATATTATTTGAATTAGCTAGTTAGCGTTGCATGATCGTAGTAGAAATCTCATGGATATGGCACAATACTGCCAACCGATGTCGTACATTATTGTCTCTTATCAATAGCATAAGGTATAACATCTAAAGGCCCATGTTTATAGCAAAGTTAGCATTAGCTAATTAAGTTCCTTTTTCGTATTTTGCTAACAACGTAGCCTGTAGAACAGCTAATGTTGGCTAACCTAGCTTCATTTTAACTAACGTCAAGATCACTCCAAAATGAAATAGCCGGAAAATGGCCCAGAGGCTTACCTTCTCCAGACGAAAACGATAAGGGCACCTAACAACAACCACTAATAGGCGATATTCTCGCGTTCCAAATCGTGGTCAACGCCAGAGAAATCTCTCTGGTTGCTAATGTCTTCCCTTCCTTTTCTTCGCAACTTCCCTCTTTGCCTCAAAACGTTGGATGACAGATCGTATGACTGGAGTTGACATCTTTGACGTATAGCAATGAAATAGCCAATCAGAAACTCCCGTCTTAAAGTTGTCTTTCAATTTACTCCAAATGTACATTTATTTTGCCTCTCTCCTGCTACCCCAATTTCCTGTTTATTGTAACAAATATTCATTTGTAGGACGATTGTAGCACGTGCATTTGGAAGACGACCTTTGATTTTCCATTCAGGAAGCAACAAACTCATCTAATATCTTCACTGTTTTATTGAAGATAATCCCGCATCTTTGTGGCCAGAAATAATCTTAAAGTCAGTTGAAAGTTTGATGATTTGGGGCAGATATTGGTTTTGCCATCCCTGGCCTACATGTTATCTGAAATAGACAACATTTTGGTAGCTGCAAATAACATTTCTTGATTTAAGTTTAAATCTTGACTTGAGTTGAATATGCATTTATATTTGTTTCTGTCTTTCTTTTCTTTGAGTTTTTAGAAGAATACGTCACAGAGAAAGAACTCAAATATCTATCATCTTGCCAAACTTGTTGCTAGGAGACAGGTTGTAAACATCCTGATATCTTTTTCGCACAATGACGGACTTCAGTTAGCACTGTGAGTGACAATCTGTAAGTCGCTTGCAGTTGGATGAATTAGATGGCTACAAATTCATTACATTTTTCAGCGACACGAAGAAAATGACTTTAGTAAACGACAGATTCCCGACCATTCCACCGGTAACGCTTTACTTTTTGTAATATAATGTTATCAACCCAACAAACACAATTGTTCCGCCTGTCTCGCACGTTACTATGATGCTTGTTTGCTTCTCTCTAAATCCCAAGCTGTAGTAAAAAACAGCGATTAGTTCACAACCATCTCAATGTTTTTGCTCTTTGACTCAGGCAGGGAAACGAGAACCCCTTGGTGACCGTGTCAAGACATTATTTGAGTTATCACCACGGGTAAGTCCTTAGCTCTTAGACCAGTTGGCTAAAACCCATTTATTTTTTATTAGGCTACATTGTATACAATTCTTTTTAATTTTTCCTTTTTTAATTATTATTATTTATACTTGTTGTTGAGAGGTGGCATGCAGAGTAGGCTGATACAAGTTCAAACCTGTCAAGTCTCAGTTATTTACGTTTATTTCTCACGTATGCGACACTAAATCTCACGGATGCCCCTCCCAATAGCATAGAATAATAATTACACGTCCAATAGACTGCTGCTGCGCAGTGAGAGTGAGCCCTTTTGGCACTGTGCGTCTCACTACGTCTGCGTAACAGTTACTAATTAACTATGTTTCAATATTTAGCGAGTAAGCACCTTCATCACTGGACAACTTCTACCTCTATGGGCCGAACATAGACCAGGGGGGGTATTCCAAGAACGTGGTATGGTGACATACCTGTGTAAATTAACTCAAAGTAGCCTAAGTGGTAACGTTCAGAAGAGTGTTTTGCCAGGAGAATGAAGCCACAGGGCTCTTCTAGTAGGACGTTTACCGCTATCTCAGTTAATTTACCCAGGTTTGTCACTATACCACGAACTGAGCAACTGGAAAGGGAACATTCCGACCTCCGAGTGGGGGAATACACCTGAACGCTTGTTCCGAAATGGGAACTTTCCCAATTCCCAGCTGTCTGAACACATATTTTCACGGATTTCAATTACTGACATCATGGATTTCAAGCATGTTAACTTGACAGCTATACCATCCTATAATAGAATCTCCCCTCTGCTAATCAGCACTATAGCCTCCGTTATAGATTTCATATAACACAATGCCACCGCCTGCTACATATTCTAAATCTTAACACAATAATAACTTCTCACTGATTTTAGGCCATCACACCCCCAGTGGTGAAGAAGTTTCTCAATACCACTCGCCCTGAGGCAGGGGCCATCCGTGTGTTCTATGGAAAAGCCAATGACCCTGATATTGCCAGCACGCTAGTGCATGGAAAGACAACCAACACATGTCTTACTGTAAGTTGTGCCAAAATGCAATTCTGCCAAATAATTTAGCAAGTGAATGGTACAATCGCCAGAGCTTGCTTAACTGAAACTGGTTCTGATAAGTTGATCTTATTTCTCCTTTAATAATGATGACAATTTACCATTAGAGGAATGTTGGCACCACATGCACATGTGAACCAAGTGCTCATGCAAGCAGAGTGCCCAGTATGATGTCAGTGTGCTGGTTTTTCACCTTGCAGGGTGGTTCACTGATAAATCCAGCACCGAAGACCCGGTTTAATCTGAAGCTGCAGCAGCTTAATGAAGCTGGGTATGCCAGCCACCAGAGGGCTCCTTTTGGCAAATCACACGACCAGAGCCTGGGACTGCCTAAGTGGTTTAACATTAACAAAACTACTTTTGGTGTGAAGAACTATAGCCGTAAGTAAAATGTAATATAGGAGGTATAATTTAGGAGGTTTTAGGCCTTGAAAACGGATACGCACATGCCAACAATTGTATTTTTCAGTATAATTAAATAATTTAAGACTGATCAAAAGTATTTTCTTGCAAAAAATCATAATGCAGGCATCAACGCAGGTGAGATTATCAACCCGCCTAAAACCTCAGAGCAAGTTGAGAGAGATTCCCAGGAAGGACGTCAGAATTATATCCGTTCTCATAATGCCTACTTTGTAGGTGAGTTGGCTGATAGCTGCATCAGTGACAAAAGAGGTTGCATGTTCTGGATGAAATTTGGGAATTTGAAAATGCAGCGGCATCTGGCAACATGAAAAAATTCAGTTCAGTCATCTCAAGGATGAAGTCTTTGTTGAGATGCTCCGGTTAACACAACACAGGAAATACCCTTTGGCTGCACTTCACATTGTCATCTACAATAACCAAACTTCTACATAATTGATGCTGTGTGTTGCTGTATTACCAAAGACAGGTCTGGCTCACTGAGTTGTTATTCAGATGCCATGTTTTACATGAGGTGATGTTGACTCTGCAGGTGAGCGTGTCGACAGGGCATACGACTGGAAGCACTGTGGGAAAGACACCAGGTTTGGAGTGCCCACTCCCCACTACAACGATGGACGCATGGTCTCCAAATCCCTTCACTGGCCATGTGACAAGCAAAAGTAAGACAAACCTAGTAAATACTTGCTATTTATTTGTTGGCTTAATATAGCAGTTACCTTGGAAAATATTGTCATCAGGTAGGTGTGATATGAAGACAATATTAAACAAATACAAGGGATGAGTGGTGGTTAAGTGTCGTAGTTCCACGTTGGTGGAACAAGCTGCCTAGCACTACCAGAGCAGGGGCGTCCCTCTCTTCCTTTAAGAAGCTCTTGAAGACCCAATTCTTCAGAGAGCACCTCCTCTCCTAACTTGCACTTCCTCTCCCTTCCTCTTCCTTTTTCTACCTCTCCTTATCCTTCCTCTAATGCTATCTCCTCTAACTAGTACTTAACTCGCACTTACAGAAGTTACATTCCTGCACTTTTTTATTTCTTATGTAAAATAGTATTTATTGTAACACTAGGTCTATATTGCTCGTAGCTTGATTGTTCTCTAATTTGTACGTCGCTTTGGATAAAAGCATCTGCTAAATGACTAAATGTAAATGTAAGTGTGGTTTTATCCTTGTTTAGGCTATGGCTTATGTTTTCAAAAAGCCTTGTATGTTTTTGAAAGCAGTTTTGGTTAATTATTTACCATAACTTAATTAGTGTTACAATGTGGTGTGTTGCTCTTACAGACATTGTAGTGCAATGTTTGTCTCAAAGCGTTGTGACGACTTCAGAGAAAGGACTCAGCCCCAAATAAGCAAAGTGCATGATCCGTAAGTCTGTCAACTTTTCCATGTCCTTTCTGCTCATTTTTACAATTTGTACTCCTCATTATTGTGCAGCTGATAAGCATTATTAACTACAGTATTTTTGTAACTTGTGACAGAATTGCAGAAACTCTGAAAGTTCCGGCGAAACACACATTTGGAATCTTGTTGAGACCTGATGACTTTGGTGAGTCAGTTGCAATGTCACTAACTCAATCCAGATGAGGTTTTTCACACCCGTATCAACTCTGACCACCAGCTATCAATTCTAGTAATAAAGAGAAAAAAGTCAAGAAGCAGTTGTTGTAGATGCGCATGTTATTTTCTCAAAGGTGGAAGAGTACCGTGGCATTGGTTTACTATATATAGCCTGGCATCTGTAGATTTAGATTTTGTTCACATAGTGTTCTGCTGATAAAGTGTTGTTTCCCTTTAACCTTAGATTTAAAGGTCCCATAGATTTTCAAGCCAGTTCTTGTTAAATTATGTATTGTTGTTTACTGAGATTTATAGACATTCTTAGCAGGACCAGGTTTGTAGTCAGTACATTTTTTTCTGTGTTGTGCAAAACAGTTATACTAGGGAAATAGGGATATCCATCTAAAACAAATTTCAAAGCTTTTATTTACTTTATTTTGTTAGTCCAGTAGTTGTGGAGTGTGGAGAGAGTACAGAAGTGTGGTGTTTTCCAACCCATACATAATGAAATAATTTTCATATACCTTGCTTTTTTGCTCAACACTATCATATTGGCAGCCGAGTCATGAAAAAACTATCCTTTTTTAGTTCTAGTCCCTGTGGGACTTAACAAAGTCTGGTTGAGCAAAACCATTTAGAAAATGCACTACTAAAAGAAAATGTTACACAACCTGCTGTCTAACTTGACTTTCTAGTCTACCTTTACAGCAGTCATTTCAGGTCGTTGCAGTCAAAGACCTCAAATATCAGTAGAGATTGTAATAAAACAGTCTTTCAAAATTTTTGTCATTACAAGTCAATACTTCATAGTATGGTAAATATCCACAGTTCTGAGTTTGCTCAAACTGCCCCACCCTTAAAGCAGTGAGGACCCAGCGAAGTTTCAGCAAGTGTATTTTTTTAGTGTTGCACATGACATGGTCTTGTGTGTGAGATCAAAGTGATCATCGCAGGCATGTGGTGAGCATAGCATTGCACCATCAAAGGACTCTGGTCCATGCCTCTGGGCATCATCCATATGGCTTGACTGCGGTGTACCTGGGGTTTGGCGTGTGTCCTCCAGGCTTGCCTCTGGACGACAGCAGGGGTGAGATATTTAATCTCATTCCGGCTGTTGTTGGTGTTTGCTGTGGCTGTTGCTACTACTCCACGAAACCTCAAATTATAGACGCAGACTTACTGTGCGCTTAAAAATGCTCAAAAACCTTTAGCTTCATGTGCACTGTTGTGTTGATATCCATTTCATTTTTGGAAATACGGCAACTTGTATAGTGTAGGTACATAAACTATTCAACACAACAGCAGATCAATGAAATTGAACACATGGATGCGCCACACAAACTGTGATGTCAACCATAGTGGTCAAATTCACTCAAGGATCAGTCTCAAATCAGTCTCATAAATCAGTCTCATCAGTCTCATAAAATATACTAAACTGTCAGTTTGGAACTGATTAAAAATGTATTTAATAAGGTTAATGGTCTTTGGAGTTCTGAATAGTAGAGGTTGGCACCATTCACACTAAATAGACCAGCATATATAATCAAAAGCATTTATTTATTATTGAAATGATCAAAAGTAAAACACACAATATGTAATCTAACTTGAATTTGCCCTGATAAAGCTGGCATGTAGAGTAATATAGAATAAGAGTAAGAGATGTGGGCTTCGGTTGGCCAGGACAGGGGCGTAGTACAGGTGATATCAGTTTACAGGAAGTGTTTGGAGGAGAGGTGCGACTGCTTACGTAATGGCTTACGTTTCACATTAAGAGTTCCTGATTGAATCACACAGTGAACACACTCATCTGTAGAGTTCCAAATGTACCTACAATAGCATTGGTGACATTGGTCCTTCTTCATGCTATTGCTTGCAGATGCTAGGGATCTCCTTCAAGCCCTTCCACCATCTGACTACCTGAGAGGGAAGGACCGCCAACGGAGTCTAGTCAGCGTCGCTCGCCAGCACCTGAAGAAGGCCAATTACCGCAACTTTAACTCTATACTGGAGGCATTCAGGCACTATGACAAGGTCTGCTGCTCTCTGCATGCTCTCACATACACACAGCCATTATATGGCCTGAAGTGACCTATTTTATCTACACATTCTTTTGGCACAGTATATAGTATATAGTCTATAGTATAACAATGTCAGAATTAAAAGACCTCAGTCATTGTTTATGTTGATAGCCGTAGAAATGATATTGCATAGATATGCTTATTGTGCCGTGAATGCATGTCACTGTCTTGCACACTCCATGTTATTAACACAGTTCTCACTTTACAGAAGGGACAGGGAAAGATTGATAAGGAGGATCTGCAGGAAGTCTGTCGACAGTTTAAACTGGACCTCAGTGGCCCACTGCTGGACAGCCTCATGGAGTACTGTGATGTGGACAAGGATGGACACATCAGCTTCCTGGAGTTTGCCAACTTCCTCAGCTGGAAAGACCAAATGCCCATCGGCAGACTGGAACAGGGGATTCTCACTAAAGGTGAGCACAGGTGGCAGTCTATAGCAGTCAACATGTGGCACAGGTGGCTTGCTACTGACTGGAGAAACAAGCGCTTGAATTGCGATGACAAAGAGCTAGCAGACAATTTGCTGCTGACTTGTACACTACAAATAAAAATAGAACTAGATTTACATTGGCAGATATCTTGTTTTGATGTTTGATTGTATGTAGATTAATACTCATTATTACTGGTTATTCAGAGGGGCACAGATTGAACTCAAAGAACAACCATTGTGTGTTTTGCTGAGTGCTATGTGTACTGTGTCACTTCCTCCTGTGTTTCAGAGCGTACGGTTAGCACTGCTCCAGCCAACATGCACAGAGAGGAAGGCCAGGCGTCCGAGGCAGAGCCCCTGGTCACGCCTGAGGACCTGGTGCCAGTGGAGTTGGGAAGCTGGCTGAAAAAACCCAAGACTCTGACTCAGCCCAGAAGCGTTCCTGATGTGTTTGCCACCTCCTCATCACAGATCGGAGCAGTTGTGGATGGAACCTCCACTGCCTGTGAGTAAATCAACTTCAAATCCTTTTGATGACAAATAGCAAATGATAAGTGACATCTGTGAAATGTGCTCTGTGTAGAGATGTGTGTGTGTATGTTTTGTTAAATTAATATGCGTGATTACGATGATGTGATTAATAACAGCCCAGGATTTAAGGGGATGTTGAGTAGTCTGTGTCTTGTTCTCCTCCTCGTCCATCTCACAGTCTGTAAATCATTTCCATGGGAGTGAATGTTGTATGAAATTAATAAACTGGGGAAAAGGCTGCTATTGTCAGACAAGGTAATCTAGTATAGTCCCCTTTTGCACCGGTATTTCAGATATGCCTACCCTTGGAATCCCAAGTGTGCGTGTGGATTTGGCCGCACCACGCATCAAGCGGGTCAGTGACCGCACCAACTATGGAGATCTGGCAACAGCTTACGACCTGCTGTACCCGCCACTCCACTCCCAGTGGGGGGTACACGAGGAACACTTCTTCTATCCGCGCTCCAAAGATGAGGTGAGAGCTGTTTGGAAGTTCTGATGCATAGTGGTGCTTGAATCTGTATGAGAGTCTGATTCCCTGTGTCTGTGCGCCTTTCAGATTTCTGCAATATTCCGGAACGCTGGCGTTGACGTATCCGAGGAGACATTCGAGGAAGCGTGGAGGCTGGCGTCCACGAGGCATCCATCCGGGGAAGTGTGTGTTGAGGGTTTCCGGAATACTCTGAGAGAAATTCAGGCTAATTGAAAACTTGTTTGAGTTATTTATACTTAATAACATTCTTATTTTTATGTGAATTCATGAACATGACATCAATAAAACCTGCTGGAACTTGATGTTGCCTACCGCAATAAAACCTCGATAAAACAATTAAACGTACCGTAAGTTTGTTGTATATCTTATTCTGAGTAAACAATCTAAGGAACTACAATGAGTGAATGTGGCGGCAATATGAGAAACAATACGAGCTTTACTGTATAACTAAATATAGGATTATTAGTTGAAGGCAAAAATAAATTTGAATACAGTACTAAATGTAGAGTAAATGTTACATATAGGCGTACAAGTATCAGCATTTATAACGGGTATACACTATCATAATAATACGTTTACATATAGCCGCATGCAGCTATCAGCGGGGTCCAAGCAGCGTGCAAACTGCCACAAGTAGCAAAAAGTGAAATGATTTGACCATATCCACTGGTGAAAGAGGACTACAGGCATGTATTGGCTGTTGGAGTCCATTTTGTTGAGCAAGCCAAATGGAACTTTAGGAGATGTGAGAGACTGTAGCCAAGTATTTGCTTACCAAATGTAAACATTTTAGCTTAAATGTTTCTGGAGATAGTAGATTTTAATGATTGTGAAAATCATTAAAAAAAATCGTAATTTTGGGCCAAACGGTTTTTGAGCCTACGCCACTCCAGGGGGCGCTAGCAAGCAAAAATAGAAACGCACACCTAGGGACACCTTGTATTATTCCATATCAACCACGTGGGGCTACAATCATACCAAGTTTCATGCGGATTGGTGAAGTCTAATGATATTGCCAACCCAACAATTTGTGAAAACAGGAAAGAAAAGGAGGAAGAAGAAAAAAAAACGTTGACAAACACTATATCACCGTGAACTTTATGACCTCCATGAAATGATGAAAACGTTCTTTTTTAACAAGGATCCTCTCACCAAGACTTTGTTATAAGGAGAAACATTTTTACGTTTGGATGTTGGTTGAACCAGATTGCATTAAAAAGCTGAAAAGAAACAAGCCTGAGATCTTTGAGCTGTCAGTTTACTCTCACATGCCTGTGTACAGATCCCAGATCAGAGCACGTTCATAGCAACTGTGAGAATTATGACTGACATGTCCTCCTAATGTTGCTGTTAGATTCAGTGCTAATTCATCTGAAGCCTTTGATAAGATTTGTGCACATATTTACCCCATAATTCTATTAATCAGCTTCTTAGAGAAAATCTCTCAAAGCCTAATTAAGTCTGAAGCTTTTGAGAAACTAATCACATAACACTCAAAAAGCCATGCACTGACATAGGCACAAGCTCACGTGCACACACTTGCATACACACATGTATGTACACACTCACACATTGACAAACGGAAGAAAGTGAAAAATGACACTAAAAAATGGACTAAATATACACATTAGTTTATGCACTTTAAGCAGCTTAATAAAAGGTAGATCAGACTAATCCTCTGAAAAACAGAACAGAAAATTATGACAAATTAATACACATCAATGTTTTTTTTTTTTAGTTGTTCTTACCAGCTTCCAGCCATTATATACCCGCTTAATAGTTTGACACAGAGCCGTGAATAATCGGCTAATATGAATTTACCACATTTTCTTCAATTGAAACATTAGGTAGGCTACCACTCTTAATCACGTTATGACTTGCTAACAAACACGAGACAAAAACCCCCACGCAAACTTGAGCACACCCTAATCATTACAGTGTGTGAAAATTAATATAATCCCATATCATATTTCACTGTGGCATGGTTTAATGAATTCTTTCAAATGACACCATTCTATGTCTCTCCATCCTTGCCAAGGAATGCTTCTCTAATAATGACATTTGAGGAGTTTGTTAGCTGAATGGGATGACACGCAAGCTTCAAAGAGACATTGTCAATCCCTCCCAGTCAGGCGACGCATTTATTCACGTTATGTCTTCAGTTCTGGTTATTTAGCTGCAAATGTGGTTAATACTGCAATACTATACAATGGACTACATTAATGATTACATTTTTCAGTCAGTCACCATTGCAAAAAGGTGATGGTTCCATAGCCAGGGTTTTGTGGAATCTCCACACTACACTCAAGCAACATTGCACTGTTTTTTCCATCTTAGTTGTTACAGGCATGAAATGATTCTAGTTCTTATTCTTAGTGGTCACGGGAGCCCATGTCATATTTATTTTTTTTGTTTTATCTTCAAGAAAATGTTTTTGTTCTTGAACACTTGAGCCTGAGATATTACTGTAGCCCACACGCAGTGTGCCACTTAAGGGCTAATTTTGTATCAGAATTGAATTTAATGATAATTAATTGACCATATGTCAAGCTTAAAATCCACACTGTGATTACAGACTGCACAAATGGTATTTGTCCATGAAATGTTCTCTTCCATCACAAAAAAAAGAACTTTTACATTTAATGCATGTCTGTCAATTTTCCTCAATTTATCATTCAGGTGCCTTTGAAAAGCTACTCATGACTCAGATGTTCCAAGTAAGTTCTCCTTCACAAATGACAAATGTGGGGCATAATTCTTACACATACTACTGATCAATATGATTTATAGGATTTCATGTCACTATGATGTTATTTAATTCTTAATACTTATAATCAATCAAAACATTTGGAGCAGGATACTATAGTATCCCAGCAATATCCCACAGTTTTAGGACAAAGTTGTCTACTAAATGGATTCCTTTCCATAAGTCATTGCGAGAATAAAAAATTAACAGATGCAATTTACTGAAAACAAAACTCCAAAGGCAGTTCAGTCACAAAGTGACCTTTCAAATTTTTTTTTTTTTTTTATGATTTATCATTTACAAGCAATTGTAAGTGTTTCCATAGTTGTAATAACCAACTGCCTGAAGTCTACTAATAATTTTATTTTCATGTTTGCTGGCCCTTTAGTTCTACAGGTGTGCTTCTCTCCCCAAAAGCCCTTCCAACTGAATATGGGTGAGTGGGTGTTAACACACTCTAGTGGCTGCTTCTGTAAAATGCTGAAATAATTGCAATGAGGTGTATTTCATGATGCTGTTTAATGCAAACAACATAAATTGAGGGATATAGACCCTGCATGAGATTGAGACATATTTATGGAGTACAAACATGTATTACATTTCCAAAAGGAATTAAGACAGGCTGACCTTTTTCTTGTGTTAGTAGACTGTGATCAGGTTATGAAATCATGACAGTAGGCTTTGTTATCATGAAATCCTCCAGCACAAGTTCAGTCTATCACAGTCAAAGTACAGCCCTACAGTGAATGGACTTCCTCTAAATACACAGTCTATGGTAAACAGAGGAGCCGTTTTTTGTTAACCCATGAAATAATTTATTGCACTTCAGAAAAATGTGTGTGTAACTAGATTTGAACTAGAAGTTAAGCCCGCCTGTAACAAATAAATATGCCAAAGAAGTTGCATGTGTTGTAGAAATGACAAACAGGAATTGCACATGACATCACCCCACACCAGCCTGGCCCAGCCTCCCATACAGTCCAGTGCTATCCATGATGGTTCTATCATGGGGGTTTGGTTCCACTGAAGTTTTGGCCGGTGCATAAACCGTGACTATCCTGAGGTTCTAAGTTTGGAATAGCTTTGGTTCCTATAGTTCTGCGTCTGAGTAAGGGAGAGAACGAGGGTGGTGGACATCCAGAACATTCTTCACGAGGCACCGTTAGGTGAGACACGCCTGTCACTGTCACGTCTGTCACTGTCACGCCTGTCACTCCAGCTGCTTCCAGTGCCAGATGTGGGTCACCATCCAGTCAGGTTCGACTCCATCTGTCAGCTCACAATGAAACCTGTGTGGAGGACAGGGGGGGAAACACACCCAAAGGCATTAGACAAGGCCTGCGCCAGATTCCAGCATTAGCGCGTAGATAGAGTTCATCATCTCCTCTCCTGTATGCCTTTATTCATCTTAAATTTCCACTAACTTACACAAAAAACTCAACCCAACAGATGAAAACAGCTGGAATAATTTGGGGTGGCTCCGTATGATGTTCTACACCATGACTGATTAGTTCCTTTTTGTGTCTGAAGTGATTAGTGAAGTCAAAGTGTAAGTAGGTGACAGATGGAGGTATTTGCAGATGTGCGACAGAGACACAAGAAGTGTGTGTGTGTGTGTGTGTGTGTGTGTGTGTGTGGGGGGGGGTGCGTGTGTGTGTGTGTGCAAACAGCTTAGAGCAAACCGATTAGCAATAATATATCCATCAAACCGCTGCTGAAAATGAATGTCTGCCATAAGCTAAGAATCCATTAACTAAATAAAAAAACACTTAAAGCTAGCTAAGAATCCATCAGTCAATTGCATCAATTTCTCTAAGAATCTTCCTCAAGAAACTTTGGGGCTATTAAAAGTCTGCTAGATGTATCAATCAAGCAAAACAACCAAACAAGATTACTTCCTTTGTTAACCCCTTGATGAGGGACACCATTTGGGATGGTGACATGCTGGCACTTTCAACATGTGACAAATGAAGGCCACGAGTTAAGACTGGGACTCCTTAGTATCTACAACCGCAAGCGAATTCCGCTTCCATAAAACAGTAAAAAAATGTAAGTGAGCGTCACTTAGCACTTACTCGTACACGGCTGTCACAATCTTCTTAGGTGGGTCGTCTCCGTTATCTGTTATCCTGAAGATCTGTATGCTTTCGGGGTCCTCGGGTACGTCTGTGATTGACAGGTGCCAGAAGCGCATCATGACGTAACAAAATTTCCTCCCTGGGAAAGAGAACATGGACAACGTGAAACAATTAGCATTTCATTTTACACAGCTAATGCGTGTGACGTTTTGTGCCCATGTGTGAGAACTTCATGTCCTTGGCAAGTCCATAGTAT
>NW_024880443.1:0-24963 GCF_900700415.2 Clupea harengus
TGAAGTCTAAGTATATATGTTTGTGAAAGTTTTTTTCTGTTTCTTTTGTCCCCCCTCTGATCTTTGGTCAAGGATTGCTGGGGTGCAGTAGCAGTCATAATAAGCCAACTACATATGTAGATAACTGTGTCAGATCTGGTCAAAGTGCAGAGTTTGCAGAGTCAACTGCCTTTCTGGTGCTTGTGCCTGCATGCCACTCAATGCAAATGTCATGTGCTTCTTACCGTTGCATGAAGTAAGAACAAACAGAAAATCAAGACGCAACAAGAAGCCTCTGAAGTCCTGCTGGACAGAACAGATTAACACTAAGTAGATATGATGACAAATTAAATTATGCCCCACAGCCCCCTGAAATCTGTCAGTGCAGGCTACCATCTCCCTTTTTTTTTGCCCTTTAACTCAGACTCAGAAAAGGTGACAACATAGAAGCTGATGAAATATCGGATCCCCTTCCGGGCATTGTTTTTAAGCTATATGAACACATACACGCTTATAGCCTTGACCGTACACACAACCATAACAGAAGAGTTAATAATGGTTACTAAATCTGGTTGCAGGCTAAAACCTGCTGCCTTATTTGAGCTTGACCTCTTTGAAGAAGAATACCCATACACCCATGTCATAATTAACCTGTAGCTAGTGTGGGTTACAGCTCTAAACTTGCCAAAAGAATGTCATGGATAAAAGTCGGGTGCTGCTACAGAGTGCAGCCAAAATATAATTGTGCTACTGAGCCAACAAACTGTCTGTCCATCTGTCTGTCTATAGGTCTGATCTGGCACATCTTTTTTTTTTTCAGAGTAAAAATCATTTTGAAGTTAATCAGCCATCACACTGATCATAGAACACAACGGCATATTTGGATATACTTCCTATACAACCCTAATGTGCATTCAATGTCCGAATTATCACATAATGTCACATAATGCCACTGGGTGTGGATGAGGGCATCATATCGCATCATAAAATGCTCTGACAAGTCAAGACTGTGTGACATGGTTCTGTGGGGCACAGGCCTCTAAAGACTAAAGAATTTAAATGAGACTAAATGCCACTTACCTCATTATCTGTCTTTTCTGTGAAGTATGGCCAGACGGGTACTCCGTGAGCACTGAGGTGCTGGTTATTGTCAGGGGTAGTGACAACACGCTGTCAGTGGAGAGCTAAGAAAAGGTGTAGCAAGATAGCCTGTCCTGAGAAGAATAAGGTTTATTAACCACAACTTTCAGTGGCGTTTGCATGGAGCCAATGTCCACGCAAGTCAACGCAGCTTCTTTGGCCGGTCACTTTCCATTTTCTTTCCATCACATTTGGATAAACAAATATGCTTGTCTGGGTTCGTCAGCCACCCTCTGTGTTATGTAAGAAAATACTTTGTGTATGAGGTGTGTTCATCTTTTGTCGTGTCCTGGATGTATTTTGGATGCAACAAAGTGTTTATGGGGAGTGTAACAAACTACAACAATGGGCAATACAAGTATCGCTAACAATATACGCCTGTAAGGATAGACGGTATCATTTACACCTCATACAGTAATGTCACAGGTCATAAAGACAGGATCAATATGCTGTGGTTGAAACTTTAGCTGTATAACACGTTCTCATGATATCATAAAACTTTCTGCTGTGGTTACCTGCATACGTAGTTGTTTGCTTCCCACCACAAGCATGTAAATTCGGTCCACCAATGCCGTAATCAAAATGAGAGAATGATCTTAACATCCCTGCTACTGATTTGCCTAAACAAAACTAGACTGTTCAAACATCACGTCAAAGAAAAAAAATACCATTTTAAAGAACTATCGTTTTTATAGGTGCCAATGACATTATTGTACATAATGACATTAAATACAGTTGCTTAAGTACAACACATGTGACATTAAATTACACATTTAAGTTTTCACTTAGCACTTCTATCCATCACAACTCACAGTACAGTACATTGCAGATATAGATTTTTATCAGTGTGGTCTTAGGGTATTTAACCTTGTTCTTGTTAGCACCTTGCTCTCCCACTTAACCTCCACTAGTGCAGACATTGCACCGACATGTCTGACTGCTTCTGATACAATTATTCGCTTAGATCACATACCGTGTTTGCCGACAGTAAACCTTCTCCTTGTGGTTCATTTCCTGGAGTCAGAGGGCACAAAAAGGTGACATATTTTAACCCCAAAGGGTTTTGTTGTTTGCCCAAATGAGCCCTTTGGGTCTTTGAGGAACAGGAATGTACTGAAAAGACTTTGGATGCTTGAAAAGTTGGTGCAAACTAGGACGGCTCCTCTGCAAATCATTTGAAAGTAAAACTAGCTGGGAGCATTTCTCTTTTGCCTATGTAAAGTAAAAAAAGGAGCCTTTTTTTTTTTAAAGGTGTGTGTGCTTTTTCATGTTTCTTAGTGTGATGGCTGTGTGAACACAGTGATTATCAGGTTAACACCTCAAGATTGTGCATAAGCTATAGATCTCTTTCCCTCTGGTTGTTTTTCTTGGCCTAGATTGAGAGCACTGAAAAAGACAGTATATGACACTCCGGGCTGAAGCCAAATCTGTAGAAAAAGCTATCCTTTATGTTCGGCATTTAAAAGGGTTTTTAGAAAAGCATCAGCATGAGTATGTGGCCACATTCCCATTAGTTTACAAAGAGTAGGGCGGTGTATGACCTTGTGTGGCCTTGAAAGTCATCTGAGCAGGACAATGGTATTCAATCAATGAATCTGAATGAATGTTGGTGGTGGTCGGAGGGGCCGTAGGCGCTGATTGGCAGCCACGCTTCTGTCAGTCTGCCCCAGGGCAGCTGTGGCTACTGAGGTAGCTTACCACCACCGGTATGACTGTGTATGAATGACTGGACTGGACTCTGGACTCTGTAAAGCGACTTCGGGTATATAGAGAAGCGCTATATAAGATTGAATTGATTGATTGGTTGATTGAATGGTGGACATATTCAGTTTTTGTCACGAGCCAGCCCAGTTCCTCCAGATCCTGACCCGTGTTTCTCTATGTCTGGCCATTTTGTGCTGTTTCGTGTGCCATGCTACCAGTTTGTCCATGCCATGTTTTTATTCGACCCTGCACATCCTGGTCTCTGATAAGCGTCCGAGCCTATAGCTAGCCCTGCTGCCTTCACACTTTCTCACCTCATCAGCCTCAGCATTTAAACCCTGCCTGAACGCTTACTTGTGGCTGCATGAACATCAAAGTCAAGTCTCCGGCCATCATGCACTGTGTCTCTGTGCTGGTATTTGACTCTGCCTGACATTTTTGGATCTTGAGTTTTGGAAATGTTGACCTTTTTTCATTACTGTTAGTCAGCCTGCCTGGTCTTTTTACTTTGCTCTTGTTCAGCTAAATTCCTCTGCTCTCACTGGATTCTGCCCGTCTCTGTGTGTCACTGTGTGGACTGATCTCTGTGAAACTTACTTTGCCCGGCGGCTTGTATCAGTTGTATTTCTATTAAATTAAAATCCTATTCATAACTCTGGTCTACCGTGTCTGCTTCTGGGTCCTAGTTTTTCTACCTTCGACAGTTTTGGGTTGATCCACAATTACATAACTAAAATCAGGCACAAACTGAATTTTCAAAAAAATCTCATATGTAGGGGCAATTGCTCTATCATTAGCTTAGCTGCACTTTAGAGTTTATCAATCAATCAATCAA
The DNA here is from genome assembly GCF_900700415.2 of Clupea harengus. NCBI lineage: Eukaryota > Metazoa > Chordata > Actinopteri > Clupeiformes > Clupeidae > Clupea > Clupea harengus. The sequence continues at coordinate 3,659 of NW_024880443.1, forward strand.
TTCAATTTTATATAGCGCTTCTCTATATACCCGAAGTCGCTTTACAGAGTCCAGAGTCCAGTAGTCATACACACACAGTCATACCGGTGGTGGTAAGCTACCTCAGTAGCCACAGCTGCCCTGGGGCAGACTGACAGAAGCATGGCTGCCAATCAGCGCCAACGGCCCCTCCGACCACCACCAACATTCATTCAGTTTAAAAAGGTTTTAAAGGAGTCACGTGGCTTCTTAAGCCCCATTGTTGTGTCATATGCACCTGTGGTTTACCCTACAGCTCAGGTTAAGGTTGATTTTCAGTTGCTGTGTCATCACGAAATCTCACAACTGCCACTATATGTTGCTTTTTTTGCATTTTAGCTTAAACCTAGGGCAATGATGGTTTAAAGGTGCTATGTATAATAATTTTAGTTTAAAACATTTAGAAAATTAACTAGAAATGGCTACGGAAGGGGGATCTGGGATATTAGGGATCTGGGATGACCACCAATTCATTCGAGGATGACATCTAATGACCTACAAAAAGAATGGCAAACGGCAGCTCGGGTGAAGAGCATGGTGAGGACGGTTTGAAACATGCAGGAGCAGGGCTGAAGTCCTGCAAATATAGAAAAAAGAGTAAGGTCGTCACCTCCGAGTCCAGCTTTCAGCTGGGTGTGCTTCAGCAAGGCTGGAATCAGGCAGATTTGTCTCTGTGAAGGACACATTAATTAATCCACATACAAGGTTATCCTGGGAAACAACTTGCTTTCCTCTGCTCTGACAATGTTCCCCTATAACTGCCAGGATTGTTTTTTTTTTCAACTCAGGAAATGCTCCATGTCACTCAACTAAGTCAATCAAGGTGTGGATGGAGGACCACCAGATCAAGACCCAGTCCAGACCGAAACCTCATTGAATACCTCTGGAATGTAATCAAGAGGAAGATGGATGGCCACAAGCCATCAAACAAAGCTGAGCTGCTTGACGTTTTGCACTAGGAGTGGCATAATGTCACCCAACACGTGAAGGACCACATGCCAAGATGCATGAAAGCTGTGATTGAAGATCAGGGTTATTCCACCAAATATTGATATCCGAACTCTTCCTACCTTAAAACATTAGTATTTAATGGTTTAAAAATGAATACAGTTGTGTTTTCTTTGCATTATTCAAGGCCTGAAAACACTGCATCTTCTTGTTATATTGACCAGTTGTCATTTTCTGCTCTAAATGACAAAAAAAAAAAAATGATGAGAAATGTACCTATATACCTATAGATAGTCTGGCGTCTTAAATGTTTTCCAGAACTGTATTACAGCCCTCTTTTTACTGATCGGTTTCTGTTTTGTTTTTTTTGCTGTGTGAAGTGCATGCATCAGCTCAACGTGTTAGCAGAGATTTAACTGCACATTGTACATTTAAAATATACAGAGCAGATTGACAAAGTACATGACCTTACAGGCACATCGGTAGAGAGATTTAGGTAATTGTCGTGTTCTTGTATACCATAATCAGAAGTAGAATATTAGACACTCTGAGGAAGTGCATGATCTTCTTCTTGTTGAACTCTAGATGGTGCAACATAGCAATAAACACGAGGGCACAGAGCGGAATATTCCAGTAGCTGACCCAAAGAAAAGTCTTCAAAGTTAGGACATAGATCTTCCATTGATGACAAAGGATGAGTGTATGTGTGGTAATTAAATGTCTTGAAAATAGTTCTCTTCACAAAATCATAAAAGTTTTCGCGGATGTGAAACCCTGATGGTGAATGACAGTGAAGATGGATTGATCATAGGCTATATTTGTTACACGTATATATTCATATTCAGTAGAGTTTATATTTACAAATGAATCGTAGTCTTCCAAATATGCAGATGTTTTACCGCAGTGTTGGAAATGTGTAGTCACAAAAAGGCATGGTAAGCCTAATGTGAACCTCATGAGCTGAAATGGAAATGACTCGGTGGCACTCAGCTGCCATCAGTTGGTTTTTTTTTCTGTGGGGGAAAAAAATAACTTAAACCAGGTCAAGTTAAGATTGTATTGTACTGTCAAACGGCAAGTTTATAGGCAAATCCTTATTTAGGAGGAGGCTCGATTGTCTCAGGAGTAATTAGCAAAGTCACTCTGTAGAATCATCAGTCATGAGCAAAACCGCATCATATTCACGTGAACGCGCGCTTGTGTCATGACGTTAGCTTGAGTATAGCCCCTCCTGTCCTGTTACCACCTGCAAGGATACGAACATAACGGGCAATTAAGGTTCTTGGATAAGTGGAAGTAATAAGTAGAAGCTAATTCGGAGGGGCGACAGATAGGGCATATGCGGCGTCCTGGTCAGAGAAGGTCCAGGGGTGACAGAACAATTAAGCAAAAAAAAAATGCCGAGTATTTTAAACACCTGGATTCCCATGTAGGCTACTGAATAAAACGATGAGTGACCCATCACCATCAAATTCCTTTCACGTGCCACGTTGGAGATCGCAGAGATCTATCCGCTTCGGGGACCATACGTAGCCTATCCTTAAAAACCAGGATGTATCTGATACAGGTGCTTTGGGTTTTCACACTTTTAAGGCATGTAATAACGGATCACTCTCCGTCCGCATGTACGAAATTGGAACTCGATCACCTGAGGAGGAAAAGAGTGGACGCAGTGCGAGGACAGATCCTAAGTAAGCTGCGACTTAGCAGCCCCCCAGACGAACTTGTTTCCAATGAGGTGCCGCTGCAATTTCAAGCGCTCTTCAACAGCACCAAAAAACTTCTACAGGAACTTATTAAGGAGCGACAGCACAACTGCGGCAGTACGAACCCAGAAGATGACTACTATGCCAAGGAAGTCCTCAAAGTCAACATGATGGACGAACTGATAGAAAACGGTAAATTTGTATTCTGGACCGTAGGCCTACTTTAATGCGAAATTCACGCACGGTCTTATGTAACAGATCTACCAGCATTCTCACTCTTATAGCATAGGTGTGTATACACAGAAGATTTTAAACTGTTTTGTCCTCAGTGTAGGCTATATAATAAAATATTTGTTCTACGGCCAAACAAAGCCTGTAGTGTTCTCTCGGTTGGCGGTATGGTAACACTTTCTAGTCCATCAAATGCCATTGGACAATGTAATAATGTATTCTTATGTCAAGTGTAATTTCAAATCTTCTTATTTAACCACACAAACTTGAATGTGAAATAGCCTACATAGTGTAATGTTCATTCGAGGTAATTAGTTGCATAAATGAGTTGCATAAAAACTGTTCTACTTAGCAACTCAAAATAGACTTTACTTGTATGCTTGGCATTATGTAATGGCTGCGTCAGATAAATAACAGATCTCTTCATCTCCATTCTTACGTAAGCAATCAATACCTAAATATCAGATGTGGTGCGTTCAGAGCTTTTGTTAATGAGGCCTCAGTCAGCGTTGGCTAAATAAACACCTCCAAGTTAACAGCAAGTTATATTAAATTACATTAGGTTTTAACAACCTGTCGAAGCCATGTCAGAAATTATGAAAGCGCAATATAAAAGCCAGTTGATTTGTAAGAATGACTTTTCTTCTTTTGTGGGGGATTACGTTTATTGCAGGTATACAATTAGGCTATTCAATCTAGAATATATTATCATAATGGACTGTTGATTTTGTTTGTGAGAGCGAACTCAGGGAGATAGTGGGGCTGCCATAGTGAAAAAGGGATAAGATTCAGCTCAGAGGGTTCATGAATGCAAACAAAACTACAAGGATTCCTTGTGCTTAATGCAGAGGAAGGGTTGACCTCAAGGTGGTGTTGGTATAGGCATTTGTCTCGCTATGTTAGTGTTGCACAGGCTTATTCAAATGGTTCATGTGTTTGCTTGAGCAAAAGATGCTGAAAAGATGATTAGTATTCTAAGTTTAAACAATGACTTTGACTTAGTTGTAATATTCCAGCTCATATAGCTCTTCAAACTAATTGCTTTGAGATTCGAGTGTTTAAATATTCGTAATGTAAGTAAATATTAGTCAGCTTGATGTTTGAAAACTGAACATGAGATTCATGACTAAATAGTGATTCAAATGAATACAAATCATTTTATTTTTGTGTTTTACAAATAATTAAAAAAGGTATATCACATCAGGATGAGGTGTCAAGTATACAGCTTACGGTGCATTGTGGCAATGCCATTTAATTGTTGTTCCACTTATTGCAGGTGGCGTTCATGATTGTCCGAAGGAAAATTCCAGATTTTTCCGTTTCAGTGTTACAACCCTTGAGAGGAATGCCAGCAGCCTGTTCCGTGCCAAGTTTCGGCTTCTGCGTGAACCAAACCCTAGGGCCAGGCAGAGTGAACAGCGCATCGAGCTCTATCAGGTCTGTCCAGCTGAAGATCTGCAATGACAAAAGGACTAGTGAAACAGGGTAGAATGAGAGATAGGTAGACACCACATAGATTGAAATGCATAGATAGTGCAGGCACCAATGAAGTTAGGGCTAGTACAGATAAGGCCATGCATACTTAGAAGTACTCTTAGAGGTATAGGTACTCAGATGAAGGCAACATGAATGGTTTCATTTTCTCATATGTCTATCCATTATGCATCCTAACTGCGGTGCATGTCAAGGTGATTTTTACCGCCTATTTTTCAGCCTGTCAGCTTCAGCAAAGTACATGAGTATTGACGCTTATTTGTATAAAATTAAATTAAGAGCACAATCAGTCTGCAAAAATAGTGTCCTTGTGCTCGGTCTGATGTGGATGGTTGTCAGATTTATGGACTAATACAGATTATTTGCTCCTCAGAGACGTAGGGGTGAAAAAGATGGGTCCACCAGGCGCTACATTGAAGGCAAAAATGTCCAGACTAAAGGTGCTGCCGAGTGGATCACATTTGATGTAACAGAGACGGTTAGAGATTGGCTGATGCACCCAGGTAGGTGGCAGAGCTGAAGCAATCCAGCAATCAGGTGTAAAATCATATAGTGATCATAAATCACAGTTAACCACATGACACAATCTTAATTCCTTATTGCTAATATACAGAAGTATATTACAATGCAATGCAATACATCCCTTATTCCTTATTGCAAATATACAAACCTAGCTCTGAGATTAGATCCATTGACCATAACATCTTCCACTTGTTTTCATCCATAGAAAACAATCTTGGTTTAGAGATTGGTGTGCATTGTCCTTGCCAGTCCATTAATGATGACGTCACCAACAACGAAGATGAAGTACTCGAAGTAAAGTTCAAAGGTAATCAAACCACTTTCCGCAGAGGAGTAGGGTGACCATTGATGGTGTGTGTGCGGGTGGTTGTGTTGTGTGTGTGTGTGTATGTGTGGGGGTTGGTGTTTGTAATGCCTGGCAGTCTCCTTTTTATTGGGGAGCCACTGTATTTTACACTGCATTTAGCTCTGTTTGTATTGTTGCCCAGTTCATAGGGAAAGGGGATAATGAGTTAAATTCCAGGACATACATGATTAATTCTGCACCCTATATGTACCTGCTGAATTCATAAATGTAATGAACTGCATTGTGCCCTGAATGAGTCATACTTCTAATTCTAATATTTATCAAAAGTTTTATTCTTACTTACAGTGACACACATACACAGGGAAAGTGTCTGTATTCCTTTAGTATTCGTAGCCTCAGTATAGGTGCAAGAGCTCCATTTGTATAGGTTTTGGACCTATAGGGAAGCAGCGACTATGGACACATGATGTATGGCTGATTTGTGTTTGCTGTCTCCTGTAGGAGTGGTGGGCAGGGAGGAGAAGAGGCGGGGGGACCTGGGGAGACTGAAGAAGCAGAAAGAGGAGAGTCTGCCTCATTTGATCCTGATGATGCTGCCGCCCCATCATTCCAGCACAAAACCAAATCACCGCCGCAAACGGACACTGGATACCAACTACTGTTTCTCGTAGGCCTCTCCCTAATAAGGAAACGCAATAATGAATCATTTCCCTCTGATAAACAGCCTTTCTAACGGTCTGTGTTAAAGAATTGTTTAGGCAGTTTTTATATAAAAGATGCGAATGTTTTACATTTACTCAGAATACTACATAGCCTACTAACCCATTGTCATGGATGGACGTATTTTTCATTACTACTCCTGATCTTGATGGATTTTTTTAAGTGCTTTTCTCTGTGAAGAACCCTGCATGAAATGTTCTTTGAGGGTTCTTCACATGAGTGCCTGACCTGAAATGATCAGTGACCTTCTATTCTCTACCAGCTCATGAACCTTCAAAGGATTTTAAAATTCTTCCTTATTCTTGCTGCCCATTTCTTTTTCTCCCTGGGGTTCCAACTGCTCCATCAGTAACTATGAGGAGAACTGCTGCGTCCGCTCACTCTACATCGACTTCCGCCGGGACTTGGACTGGAGGTGGATACATGAACCCAAGGGTTACTATGCCAACTACTGCTCTGGGCCTTGCCCCTACATGCAGAGCTCTGACGCTACACATAGTACGGTAAGGACACTACTTCTAGAACTATATTAATGTCTGCTATTTCTCGTCTGCCTTCTCCTTCCCATCACAAACAGTGTACAACTAAATTAACATGGCAGCAAAGCAGAGGTTTGTGTCACTTTAACAACTGGAACAGGTGATGTGCAGATGTAGATGTAGACAAATGACTGAAATGTCTTTATTAATTAGTGACGCTACGTAGGTGACCACCACATGGCTCACTGATCCAAGGTTTGAGCTTTAGGCAACAGGTTCTGGTTAAAGGTTAAGCCTGTGACTAAAATCGTTGTGACACTGGTCTATCCCTGGCTTAAACCTTTTCTTCTCTTAAAATACCAACAGCTGCTGAGTCTGTACCAGACGCTGAATCCAGATGCCTCCATCTCGCCCTGCTGTGTACCCCAGGAGATGGAGCCCCTCACCATCCTCTACTTCTCTGGCCGCAACCCTAAAGTGGAGCACCTCTCCAACATGATTGTCAAGTCCTGCCGCTGTAGCTGACTGAGAATAGTGAGAGAGCGCCCGAGTTGGCCTCGTCATGTTAGCATGTGGGAAGTTAGAGCACGTGTTGTGCATCAATGTCAGGTTAAGGGCATGCTTCAACACTGCTGACTAAGGTTATGGGTGCAGCCATGCGTGAGGGGTCATGTATGGATTCTGATCCTATTCCAGGATTTGGACTTACAAAAGGAATGGCACAATGACAAGAGAGTTGAGGTCAGATACTAAGCCCATAGGATTTCATGTTTTTTTTTTTTTTGTATTATCTGATTATTGTCCCCTACAGATTGCCTTTTTTTTGTGGGGCAATCCATACATGGAAAGTATCACAATGCATTATGCTTTTTCACGTTATAATACAAGGAATTCTATGAATTAAACTCAATGGTTTACCTCAATTATGCCACATAGAAGGGACAATGAGTCAAAAGGTAGAGACTATCAGGACTTTTTGCACTCGACAATGCATGTATTATGTCAAATCTGGATCCCTTGCTAGTTTAAACTTAGTCTGTAGAATACAGAAGAAAATGTAGACATATATGCCCATAGTAGTTCATCAAAAAAAAAAAAATCTTTTCATGTTTGATTAAAGCAAACATTTAACTGTGAATATAAAGTAAAATAAATAATTCTGAATGAAAGATGGGTCATTATTTATTAACACGTGAGTCTGGTATGAATTTTAAGCAATTTTGTTTTTTATCCATAGCCCCTTTCTGTGTTCCACTGTCTAAATGATCACAAAATGCTCCCAGGAAACCCATTAAGGCTTAAACACTGATGGATATGTGCTGACAAGTGGTCAGGGAGAATGCAGTTTCCAGTCTCTCTCTCACACTCCACCAGGCCACCCCCCTCGTTAGGCCAACAATGACAGGGGCCCCAGAAACCCTCCCCATGTATTCTGAGTGCAATCAGGCGACGTTCACAACCGCCCCCGACCTGCTTGAAAAGTGCCGTGGTAGTGAAAAAAAAAAAAAAGCTGCTGCTTTAGGCATTGTTGCCCTGTAGTCTGAAGAAAAAACAAAACATCTTTCTGAAGTTCTCCTTTCCAGTTCACCTACTCAATGCAAACAAAGTTGTATATAAGCACCAAACTGGACCAAGTAATATGTGACTCTTTAAAAACAAAAGTAACAACAATCAAATTAAGAAAATACCTTAATCAATTACGTAGGTGTTAAATAATTATATAGCTGCATTTAGGCAAATGTGTATATGTTTAAATATAGTATAGTATTCATGCTAATTCAAATGTCAATAAGATACAGATAAACAGATCAAACAGGCCTATGTCATTTCACCATATCCCTGATTTTTAGCCCCTTTGAGATTGACAATGTCCTTATTTGGTCCATATGTTCCCCTGATAGCAGAAAAAAAAAAACGAATCCCGGAAGGCCAGCGGAACACATTTTATAGTTGGTGGAGCAATCTGTAACAGCTAACTGAGAAGACTACACGCTGTAACTATGGATCTTAATAGACATGGAATCGAAAAGTTGCCAGAGGGCTTTGATACACAGCCAACCCGAGAGGTCCAGGCGAGGACAGCTATTTTAAAACAAGAGCATCGGGACAACCAATTGAAGGCGACTAGGGCCATTGTCACAAATATCGGGCAGAAAGACAAGTAAAAGTAAAAAAAAGAAAACCGTTTGTGAACTAATTTAATTATAAATAACAATATTCACGAAACGTTAATAAGGTGATAAACTTGAATACGCCACCGCCACTATTGTGTTAAATTAACCAGATCAACCTACACCGAGGGAAACCACCATTTACACAACAGCGCCATCTGACGGGGCCAGACTTAAACAACGTAAACTACTCCTAGAGTTCCAACTTTACAAGCAATCATTTCAAGTGCAAGAGACACTGAACAGTGCCATTATAGTAAATTAAGTATAAGTATTTAGTATTAAAAAATTAGTGATTTCCCAACCCCTAAGCAATTTATAAAACAATATATTCTCCTCCATGTACCCCTTAACACTATAATCCTAGTTGTTTTTTCAACTAATTCAGTAATAAATTTTTTTTTATCCTTATCCATAAGTATTTAGCTAACCATGAAGATTAAGCTATAAAAACGCCTTAAAATGTAGCTGTTCCAAAGTAACTTTGTTTTTATAACAAAAGTAGCTAGCCTGATTCCTCGCCAATGAAGACCACAAGACACCACTGTCTGAGCATGACCGTGACGTTATCAGTACATTCGCAAGTTCCAGGGCACAGTCAGCTGTTTGAATTGCTATATTCTTCTGTTCTATAATGACAATCAGTGAGCAATATCTGATGATAGTGCATTTTACTACATACTCCACCTGAAGGAAATTAGCACCGAGCATCAAAGCAACTTCCTTCCTTGCGTAACTGGTCATGCACTTCACAACGTGCGCGCTGGACAGGATGTGTCACGTGATTTATTTCCTCTGGTCAAAGACTAGTAGGCCTAAAGTAAGACTAGTGATGAAAATTCTTGTCTTATTTGAGAATAAAATAACCTACTTGATTAAGTATTTTAAGTATTTTGTTAAAAATTACATCTGATTATTTATATATACAAAATACAGTAAACTCAAAAGTTATTAAGTACGTATTTTAAATAAATTTCATTAGAATACTGCCCATCTCTGAAGCAGTGTAACAAGACAGTGACAAGAAAAGACACAGTTATCCTTGTTGTCTTTCATTTATTTACAAATGTTAGTGATTTCTTACCTGGACATCTGGTAAGAAGGTTTTGGTGGTAATGCAAGCAAAAGGTGTGCTTACCAATAGGATACTCAAGCAAGCTATAGTCTGCCACAGCCAAAGCACTAATCCCATCCGACGTGAGGCAGGGCAGGAAGAGAGGGACGCAGGACATCCTGTACAGGTGAGAGGAACATTCAAACATCAGAAACATATATCATGTTCTTCAACAGTATAGCCCAAGATAGGTGTGGTTTACATTTGTTTTAATTCTGTGAAACACTTTCTTTTGTTTATAGGTTTTTCAGTGAACTGCAAACAGGCACAGACCATCACACCAGCCCACCTTGATTATATATATTATTGTCACCAAAAATACATTTAATTTTAAACCCATTTTCATGTTTTTCAATCGGCAAAGTAATTCCCTACTCTAGATATGCCTATTATTGTTTTGCTATCTGGACCTTGTCACTGAAGGTTACAAGTGATATAATCTAATGAACATGGGCTGGAAGACCTAGTCAGGAGTTTGGAGTTTATTTCAGCGGTGAGACACCCTGAGGGTGTTGCTCACAGAATGGCCTAAGAAGGTAAGGTATTGGCATTTATACCATTCAGTCAGGTTGGGAGAATACCGGAGGAGGGGTGATATGGCAGAAGTCTATGGCAGGACAGGGAGACAAGGGGGGATTTTACCTGTGATAATAATAATTGTCAGGTTTTAATGGCACACACGACACACTGGAACACACACATGCATATATGAAGGCGACACAGGACACACACACACACTTATTCTCTGCTTTTTTCCCATCCTGGACCGTCCTTCCTCCAGGACCCCCCAGGAGCAGTGGGCAGCTTGTAAGCGCCCGGGGACCAAGTGAAGTGAACTGTCCATCTTCGGTCAGGGATGGACATGTGTTCTGTGGGGGAATGGGTCCTATGAGGTTTCCCCCAGATAGCTTCCTTCCCCCCCCCCCCCCCTGTCCTTCACCTTTTGAAGTTCAAATGCCACAGGAGAACCTGAATCTTTACATAACATAAGCCGTTTGAATACTAATGAGTCTGGTCTCAGCTATTTGCTCTTACTAAGACAAAGACAGAGTACATAACCAGGAACATGGGTTACAGAGCAAGATGATACAAAACAATGTACGCACTTAGTTCATGCAATGCACAACAGGAAAACGGCAATATTCAGTTCAATCACAAGTTAAAACCCCACCTTGTTAACATTAGTATCATCAAAAAGAAAGAAGTTCTCTGAGCAACAAAGGAGCAAGTGCCTACTACATGTATAAAACTATAGGTACACAGCAACATGCATGCTATTAACACTGGCCAGACCTCAGTCACAAGACTGTAGCTCAGTTCAGACAAGGCCTCATACGATATACTGTTATTCATAGAAGTGCTATCAACATTGTGTCCATCCATGCAAGTCTGACCTTTCAACATGGAAGAAAGAACACAAGATTATAGACCTCATTAATCAGAATGTTATTTTAAAAAGCTTTTTTCATAATGGTTCAGGTGAAGACAGTCAAATAGCTCCAATGCAAGTCTCCCGCAGTGGAGAGTGATGATGTAAGAAAGTAAGCTTGTCACAAAATGCTATTCAGCCTTACCAATTCACTCCTATTCCAGAATTGGAAATGATCGGAGGTTGAGTGGCGAAGAACATTCAAACTCGAAGCACTTCAGAGCATCTGGAATAGTAGGGTGGACTGTAACATTTGGGATCTATTCCTCGTGTTCCTCTGGAGCAGCAGAAAGAACTGAGGAACTCAGGTTTGAGGAAATGGTGTTCTCCTGGGGAGCCTCTCTCACAGATATCATGAACTTCACTCTTAAATAATAATAATAATAATAATAATTGTCAGATTTTACTGGCACACACGACACACTTCAACACACACGTGCATATATGGAGGCGACACAGGACACACACACACACACACACATACATACATACATAAAGACAGGGACAATTAGTAAAGGGAGAGAATGAATAATTTCAGGTATGGCTCAGGTGTGGTGGAAATCATCACAGTAAACCTCCAAGTTTTTTGTCTAGAGGTGATGTGAGCCGCTGGCACTGTTTAGTCTAGGTAATTACTCAAGTGTGTAAAAGTCCCTATTGCTATTGCTATTTGTACCACTAGACGGTGTCATTTTTCTTCACTGGCAGCGATCTTTAGTGTCTACTGATACGGGTTTAAATAAGCACATGGCTTTTCCTTCAAATTAGAATAATACAACCCAGCTGCCCCTTTGCCTTCCATCTAACGCAAGACAGGGCAGGAAGAGAGGGACTCAGGACATCCTGCACAGGTGAGATAAAATATGCACACACACGTACTAACAGATGGACATAGTAACCTAATACAAATGTTGATTCCATATAATTCTACTTTGAATTACTGGATCATTGATTTTATTTTCCACCAAACAAACTAAACTGAACACGACGGTCTAAAAATGACCTACTTGAGTGTACAGACAAGTTTTTCTAAGTAGACTATCAGGGACGGGAAGGTGTGTGCGTGAATAGAACTGTCCCACCACCTCTGATCATTCAAGTTCCGCCCCTGGTTGTAACACTTTGACAAACGTTAAACACAACTTTCATTTTTGTGTATCAATTCGATTATCATCTATCCACGGTGATTAAGCACGTTGATTAAGAAGCTTTATATTCATTGTCGTGAGATTTTATTTTCAGTTGTCAAAAGTGGGGGGAACGAAACTGGTGATTGCAAAAAGAGATGGGGACATGTCGCCAGCGTAAATGACGCCTATGCACGCTGCTAACTTCTATAAAAATGTTAAGGGTTGGTGAAGAGGAATGAAAAAGTATAAATGAATGAAGAAATTCAGTTCAGTTCCGTTGGTATTTGCGCTTGGCACGATAAGCATGCGTGTGAGGTAACCTATTTATTATGTTTGCAGAAAGTAAAGAAAACACACAGGCACTAACAGATGGCCATAGTCACCTAATACAAATGTTGATTCCATATAATTCAACTTTGAATTACTGGATCATTGATTTTATTTTCCACCAAACAAACTAAACTGAACACGACGGTCTAAAAATGACCTACTTGAGTGTACAAACAAGTTTTTCATAGTAGACTATCAGGGACGGGAAGGTGTGTGCGTGAATAGAACTGTCCCACCACCTCTGATCATTCAAGTTCCGCCCCTGGTTGTAAACACTTTGACAAACGTTAAACGCAACTTTCATTTTTGTGTATCAATTCGATTATCATCTTTCCACGGTGATTAAGCACGTTGTTTAAGAAGCTTTATATTCATTGTCGCGAGATTTTATTTTCAGTTGTCAAAAGTGGGGGGAACGAAACTGGTGATTGCAAAAAGAGATGGGGACATGTCGCCAGCGTAACTGACGCCTATGCACGCTGCTAACTTCTATACAAATGTTAAGGGTTGGTGAAGAGGAATGAAAAAGTATAAATGAATGAAGAAATTCAGTTCAGTTCCGTTGGTATTTGCGCTTGGCACGATAAGCATGCGTGTGAGGTAACCTATTTATTATGTTTGCAGAAAGTAAAGAAAACACACACGCACTAACAGATGGCCATAGTCACCTAATACAAATGTTGATTCCATATAATTCAACTTTGAACGAAATTGGTGATCGCAAAAAGGGATGGGGACATGTTCCCAGCGAAATTGACGCCTATGCAATCTGGTAACATCTATATAAATGTTAAGGGTTGGTGAAGGTGAATGAAAAAGTGTTAAATGAATGAACAAAAATGTTTTACAATGTTTACTCACTGGACGGCCCGAAAACAGATGAGCAAACGGACAGCAGACTAGCTCTGTCTCCAGTGAGCTTTTTTCTATCTGGAAGGTTCACTATGAGCAGGTCAGATTTTGATATATTAATACAACATAATATATTTTATTATCAATAACCATAACCAATATTTCTAGAGGCGTGTCCTTCACCTGGATACAAATGTTAATCCCCTTTGGGTTTTTAGAAAGACTATCTCTACACTTCTGTACTGTTTTGAATTTGCGGCTGTATTGCACATGTGACGTGAGCACTGTTTACTACTGTCGGACACTGTTGAGGCTATACTGTTCGTTACTTTATTGCTATTTATTGTTCTTTTATAGCACCGATTATGGAAGGTGCAAACTTAATCTCGTTGTACATGTGCAATGACAACAAAGATATATTATATCCTGTGCTATAAAACAGCGATTTTTAGAGCTAAACTGTTTAATGTGGATGTCATAATGTAGCTGAAAGTCACGCAGGCCAAAAAACCCATCCACTTGTGCTGAAATGGAACGCAAGGGCAGACCTACAGAGCGATCGAGGACAGAACCACACCTGAATTGTTCTGTCGTTCATAGGTAGCTAATTACCAGTCTTCCCTGCAATCAACCGGTTGCGTTTTCACTTGTGAGGTGGGAGAAATTGCATGAAATTCTTTCGCCTTTAAATGACCATAAGATACTGTGAGTTTGAAAATGATGCAGTTGGATTAAGAACAGACCTAGTTAACCTTATACAATGTGGAAAACTGCTTAGGTTAGCCAATTGTATAAACCAACTCCTGAAACCTTGGTTCCTTTGTTGGCCCTTGCATTAATTTACCAGCTGGAAAGCAACCTCCCAGGGCAAGGAAATGTCCAGCACAGAGGACTTGGATGGGGTAAGACTCTATACTGACCACTCGTTACACATGCACTGGTGATTATAGATGGACATTTTTCTGTCTGTACCATTAGGTGAGATCAGTATTCTTCATGGTAAAGTCTGAATAAAATCCTTTACCCTACAAAGACCCCCAGCCCAGCCCACCTGATATGAAAAGTAAATCTTGCCACTGGCCTTGTCATGAAGCTCTACTTGTTATGTGATTGACAGCTATCAGCAGGGGTGCGGTAGAATTCGAGCTTCTCTTAAAGTGTGTTGGTGTGCTCCTGAGAAATAAAACATTCAACTGCCACTTTTGGGTACCCTCCCTACCTTCACGCCAAGGATCAAGATTTAAGCTAGAAAATAAGAACCCAGTTAGATTTGGGCAGTGCACGGCGAGGGCAAAGTCCTCACTCTGATGGGCTAGTTGCTCTGGATGTCTGGCTAGGATTCAAAGCCACAGCAAAGTTTAGTTATGTTTATGTTCTATGACTTATGGCAAAATCACATCTGGCCCTAACCATCCTGAATCCTTATATAACCTTTGAGCTCAATGTAGGTCATTGCAAGTGACATGTTCTGATGATGTATTATTTTAATTACTAGTATAACAATCTCCCCAATGTTAGCATGGGTAGAATAAAATATCAAAACTCAAATCAACTCATCTCCCACTAATAGAATTATAGGCCCAACACAAGACATTTCAGGTCAACTTGACTTTTCATGATGCTGTGTTATGATCTGTCGACTTAGCTGAAACTACTGGATAGAAGGATGTCAAAGACTCAACTTAATTTCCTTTTTTATTACACATCTTTATCTGTGCAAACAGATACAAATCAGTAAATGTCAAATTACAAAAAGCGCTATCATATAAAACTTTCAACTTGTTATCATTATTGTCATACATTTGTGCCAAAGTTTAAAATCACTTCACAGAGGTGGTATAAATATGATCAAATTCATGTGCTTTACAGAAAGAATACAGTGATTGACCCCACTGTAAGATACAATTACATTTTCTTCTTCAAACTCTAAGCAGAACACATACTTTATCTTTTTCAAACATATATATAAAAAACCCCACACCCCTTAAACATGAAGAAGATAGTGACAAGAACTAGATAAGAGATTTCTATGGCTAGTGTTTTGTGGACATGTCTGATTAGAAAAAATAAGTCATGTATCTAAATATGTGAAAGGATCGTTTTGAACGCTAGGCACTAATAATTGATGATTTACAAACCATTACCCGAAAAATTCTACAAAAATCAAGTGAGCGTTTGACACATTTCTAAAGATGCTAGTAATGTAATGATGATAAAAACGTTAAACAAACAAACAAAAAATAAGCCGCTGAAGTTTCTTTGTGCTGTGAGATGACTTTCAAAGCTTCAAGTCTGGTTTTGTGCACATGTGGTTTTCCCTCAGTACAACAGAAGGACACCCCCACATCTTCTCTACAGCCTGACTTCATTCAAAATGGCAGAAGAACGAACAGCTCCGTTCTGGTTTTCCTGTGTGCAAGAATGACATTTTTTAGTGCCACATACCATCACTTGTCACAGTTCTGTTTGGCAACATTTCGCTGTCATCTTCAGGGTAAAAAAACTGTTTATTTTTTAATTGTACCTGTTGATTTTCTGAACTTCAGCAATGTATGTACAGTGACTTGCTAAATTATTCAACCACCCTGAGTCATCTTACACATATTTTTACAATCAGCATTGTCTTTGTGAACACTAATTCTGTAGTATATTTAGTATTAGTTAATTTTTTGTGTACGAAAATTTTAAATAAATAAACAACTATATAAAAAAATATTCTGCTTGCATAAGTAACCCCTATACATTAATATTTGCATAATGTTCTGTGGTATTTTTTCCTTCTTGGTTGATGGGATGGCGGTCTTGGACTTTAATGCCACAGATTCCCAGTAGGATTTTAATCAGGCCTTTGACTGAGCCATTCTACAATATTCACTTTGCTGTTTTTGGGCAGTGTTAGATTTACGCCACATAAAAGCGATTTAAGGATTGGCCACAAATGTTGGTCTCATACGACTATAAAATCCTTTCCCCACATCTTAGGCAACCTCCAAACATGCTTTCATGTGGATCTTCTAAAACAATGCTTTTTTGCCACCCTCCAATAGAGTTTAGTTTTTAAGGATAGCTCTTGTTGTGGACTCCTACACCTGCACCCCAATTCCAGCCACTGAATTTGATAGATTTTTCAGGGTGGACAGTGGCGGCTTCAGTCACGTTAATATCTTCCTTAGATGCTTGGTTTGGTGGACAGGTTCTTCTACATAGCATCTGGGTGGTGTGATGCAACTTCCACCTCATTAATATGGATCCAATGGTGCTCAATTGAACACCTGGATATTTTCTTGTAGTCATTTCCTCACTTTAGTCTTAATTCCTTCTGTCATTTCACAACCTGGCTGACGACCCTTAAAACAGCCTTTTTTTTTAATCCAGAAGAAGATCTCTACTGTAATTTTCGGACCATTGCCCACGGTTTATATATTGATTTTGCAAAATCTCTGCAGCCCTGCGGTTAATATGCAGGTGCGGCCTGTACACATTTTTTGGCCTGGAAGTTAGTAACGCACACAGGAACTCTGCCAGGTAAAGTGTGAGTGGGTCTCTCCATCTCAATCTTAATAGTTGGCAGATGCTTGCATGTGTTAATATGAACTCGTGTTAATGTGTTCATATGAACTTGTGTTAATATGAAGCTGCACAGGCATCCTGAGGGTTTCTGCTCTTTCACAGATGTATTCCATTAATGTATCAGGTAAAAATGAAATGAGATAGATAAAAAGAAAATGCATTCACACTTAGTCTACCATAAGGATAAAGTAACGGGTGTAATGCATTTTTTTCACCTAACTGTATTTAGTGGGATGTTCCAGAGCACGAACCTCCGCAAGAAATGTAAAACATGGCGAGGTCTCATGCCAGTTAACCTATTGTAGCAATGAACTATCCTAGCTATCTCTAACTTAGGGAACCATCTTAACAGTTGATAGTTGCTAGCATGTGTAATATGAACTTATGTTAATATATGAAGCTTCAAAAGGGCACCCAGAGGGTTTCTACCTATCGAAGCTTTTTAACTCTCCTAGCCATCTCAGCTTAGGGAACAATCTTAATAGTTGGCAGATGCTTGCATGTGTTAATATGAACTCGTGTTAATGTGTTCATATGAACTCGTGTTAATATGAAGCTGCACAGGCATCCTGAGGGTTTCTGCTTTATCCATTTATAATGTTATCAGTTAAATTGAGGAGACTGTAACATCAGCTAAATAACTGGTAAAGCTGGTTAATAGGTATCATTTTATGAAAATGGCACTCTGCCATTTCAACAGTTCAGGGTTATTTATCAGTTCCCCGAGCTAGCTAGCATAGCAACTAGACAACCACAGCAACCAGGAATTATTGTTTGCTGCATAGCCTGGAGCAACGTTTAATAAAAAAAAAAAACAGCTCTCCAATATCAAAGTCAAAGTCACAACCTAATAAATGTTCGCTGATTGGGAAATTATTTGTAATTATCTTTTGTAATTGTAAAAATGGTGATGAATTCTTTTGCAAGCCACTGTATATGTACTGTCTATTTCACTTCAGATAAGTTTGTTCATTCATAAAATTGATGAAGTCATATTTTCCAATATTACAAGCAATACACATGTTTCAACAAATTCAAAATGAAATGATGAATGAGATAAATTTCAAAATGTTTTTTTCTGTTGCTCAGCTTGCAGAGTAATGTTCCAACACTAAGCCCCTTAGTTTGATTGCCAGGGAGCTTTCTTACCAATGAAATATATACCTTAAGATTAACTGTAGATCACTTGCAAAAACAAAATGTACAAACAAATACAATGTACATTGAAATGTTATCACTATCCTGGGGTATCTGAACATGTGTCAATTCATGTAGACTTTGGCTGGTAAAGACTAGCATGAGTGAGTTCAGTCCGGTGTGGTAGAGCAGGGAGAAGGGAAACTACAGATGGCAAAGTGAATGCTTCTCATTAATAGCATCACATAAATAGCCCTGTATGTAAAGAGTGCAAAAGGCTCAGACAATGTATCTGGAGGCCGCTCTGAACCATACTGGAGCACGGGGTCATACTAATTATAGCAGAGTAAGGGCTTTTGAAGCTCTCTTATATGTGCCCCTATGTTCAGTTCCTTAGTTAGCCACAAGGGGGCAAAAGAACTCCTTGACTTAGACAGTCATGTGAGAATTAAAAACTGTTACTGGGGAGCTTGAGGGCGAAACCATCAGAATATATCTACCAATCAAATGGTGAAAATCATGTCAGTGTATGTCGTCTGTGCAAACAGGTGTATATGTATGTGATTGTGTTTAAACACGATTGACTATGACAAGCAAGCCGGCTGGAAGTAATGGAGGGGAGGGTGTGAGAGTGGGAAGAGGAGGGGTATTGGATCAGAGGGGCAAAATGAATGAATGGGTGGGTGGGAGATCAGCCGCCAGCTAGCTCCTACCTTGGGTGTGGTGGCGTGGATTTGAAGGACAGGGGGGGAAGTTCAAAGGGGAAAAGGGGGTGGGGAAATGGGGGTGAGGGGAAGTTTATGATCAGAGCTGTGGAGGGGTGATCAGAGCCGTGGTGCCGTAGTCTCTCCCCTCGATACGTTCTTTCGCCGCCTGGCAAAGGAGGTGGGGGTGGGGGTGGGGGAGGAGGTGAGGAGGGGCGCAACAACAGCAGGAGGAGGTGCATAAAGAATGTGGGTACAGTAGGGGTAACACAGATATCAGACACCCTATACCATCAGAAGCATTCTCACGCCGTCTGGTGACATTGTTTACACTCATGGGTAGCCATGGGTACCACCACTGCTGCACAGGACAAGTCTATGGGAGGTGAAAGGTCAAAGTAAGAGGACTACTTTCCCCCCCCCCACGAAGTGACTACTGGAACAGAATCAGAACAGTGGCTATAAGATTGGCACTATTGCTATGGATCCGTCCATAGTGGCGATAGTCTGTGGCTCCAATGTTCAAGTGTATCACGCCCAATTTTTATCAATTAATTAGGGCCAGTTATTTTAATCAATTTATGATGTCACAAAGTTGCTGACTAAACATACAGCATGTGGTGTATACCCGGTCAATGTCACCAGAGGCTTTTTTTGATGGCACTGAGGAGCCAATAGGAGGGTTCCTGCAAATGTGGTTCACAAAGCAAGACACCATTTTTAAGGAAGCTGATTGGTGGAAAAATGTGACTAGTGATTATTTCTGTGATAATTCACAGTTCAATCACACATAACATGTGGTAATATATGAATCAGCTGAGACATCACATCCAAAAAACAGGTGCTAATATTTTTGGACAGGTCTACTTCTAAACGTATTATTTCTGGAATTGTGTCATTCATTTGCTTATCACAGCAAACAGTCATTCGTGGTTATGTGAATCTACTTTTGTTAGTAAATGTGTCACCTTTGAAATGTATGACTAAAATATTGGCCTGACATTATGTAACGTGTTACAGCCAATTTGGTGTTTTGTACTTTTAGGGCATAAACATGTTTTTTAATGTGAGAACAAACAACAAACGTCATGTTATGGCCTACTGATAAAAGACAAATACGCTACCCTATCAGATGAAGCCATGCTCCTCACAACATGTGCAAAAAATCTATACCTTACACATCCACATGTGGAGGCCTATTGAGTTTGATCTTTACAAACAAGTGAGAGGGGAAAAAAAACAAGGAGCACATGTTAAAAATGGAGGAGAAGGAGGATGGGGGAAGAACTGGCATTAGGATTACCTTTGTCAAGGAACACACAACCCTTGCTCTCACACCAGGACACACAC
The DNA here is from genome assembly GCF_900700415.2 of Clupea harengus. Lineage (NCBI taxonomy): Eukaryota > Metazoa > Chordata > Actinopteri > Clupeiformes > Clupeidae > Clupea > Clupea harengus. Next base: position 23,871 of record NW_024880443.1, read on the forward strand.
ACACACACTCACACTCACTCACACACCCATTCTCGGAGGCAACGTTTGTGGCGCTGTCACGTTCATTTTGACTGTCATACTCACAGCTTCCTTGGCCAATGCGTTTGCCTTCTGTCTCCGCAGGTCTGACTTGATTAAGCCTTTAAAATTAGTATGGCAGGAGAGAAGAGAAAACAAAGAAAAAACACCCGTCATAAATCACCATCACAAGAACACATTCCTTTTTTGTGTGTATGTAAAAGCATGTTTAACAAGTTTCTGACTTGGGTATGCCTGAGGCATCTAACACCTCAACTCCAAAAGGAATCCCGACCAACTTGCTGACAAAGTACTGGACTGGAGTAATGCAAGGAGAAATAAATAAATGAAGTCTGTTTAACAGATCAAACAAACTCTCACAGTTATACAACAATATCAGAGAGTGTTTTGCTTAGCACGGACCCAACGAATCCCCTCCCGCTGTCCGAGGTCAGTGCACCCTGCGCTGCTCCGAGAGACATCAGAGAGCAGGTGCTCCCAGCGAACCGGGCACGCTTCCAAGTACGTGACCTAATGATCCCTTAGAACTGTGCACCAAGTGTATGTTGGCAGATGTAAGGGGCCATGGAAGCACGCTCTGTGTTAGCTATAACAATAATCCTGGTGATGAGCACGATTTCAGAGGCCGACAGGACCTCCCAACTGTGGGGCAAGAAATGGAGAATGTGTAGGAGAAAGAAAAAAAATGTCCTTGCAGAGGAATCCAAAACGTATTTTTCCAGTATAACAGTGACTAAGAGTGGTTATATTCTGAGAAACACCTCTTGGTTGTTTTTAAGACGTATTTGTGTTGCATAGAATCCTTTTAGGAGTGCCTGGTGACCAGCCTGGTAACTGCCGGGTGACCTTTCATGCAAAGAACTTGTGTAACTTGTACTGTGCAATTTAGTGTGTTCTAAATGTTTATAATAATAACTGCAGTGAAATACAAAAGGATTGCTGCAAATCTGTTTTAGTTTTACTACACCTTCAGATGTAAACATTAAACATTGCTGCATGTTCCTGTGAAATTAAGTCTAAATAGTAAGTGCTTTTTTAAGGCTCACTGTGATTT
>NW_024880444.1:0-24962 GCF_900700415.2 Clupea harengus
TCATGCTGCGACCAACACAGAGGAGTGCACATTAGGGGATGGTTTTTCATGAAACCACTATTGGGATTTGCTTGGAAAAAAAACACAGCTGTTCATTACATTTACATTTACATTTAGTCATTTAGCAGACGCTTTTGTCCAAAGCGACGTACAAGGGAGAGAATATTCAAGCTACGAGCAATAGAACCTGGTGTAACAATAAATAAATACTACTTTACATAAGAAATATAACAAAATGAAATAAAAAAGAAAGAAAGAAGTGCAGAAATGTAACTGCTGTAATTGCAAGTTACGCACTAGTCGAAGTGCCAGTTAGGACGGGAAGTGCTCTCTGAAGAGTTGGGTCTTCAAGAGCTTCTTAAAGGTAGAGAGGGACGCCCCTGCTCTGGTAGTGCTGGGTAGTTCATTCCACCAACGTGGAACTACAAATGAGAATAGTCTGGACTGCCGTACTTGCACAGACGGCACTGCCAAACGACGCTCACTAGAAGAGCGCAGCATCCTGGGTGTAACATTTGCCCTTACAAGAGCATTTAGGTAGGTGGGAGCAGAACCATCAAGCACTCTGTAGGCAAGCATAAGTGACTTGAACTTAATGCGAGCAGCTACAGGCAGCCAGTGGAGGTCAATAAGAAGCGGGGTGACGTGTGCCCTCTTCGGTTGGTTGAACACCAGACGCGCCGCCGCGTTCTGGATCATTTGTAGTGGTTTCACCACGCAAGCCGGCAGGCCCGTTAGGAGGGCGTTGCAGTAATCAAGGCGGGAATTCACCAAGGTTTGCACCAGCAGCTGGGTGGCATACTGGGTTAGGTACTGCCTGATTTTGCGGATGTTGAATAGCGCAAAGCGGCAGGACCTAGAGACAGAGGCAATGTGGTCCGTGAAAGTCAGTTGGTCATCAATAATGACCCCGAGGTTTCTTGCTGTTTTGGATGGAACAAGAGACAAGGAGTCAATATTGATGCTGATGTTGTGGTGGATGGCCTGTTTGGCTGGAAAGACCATCAGTTCCGTTTTGGCCAGGTTCAGCTGAAGGTGGTGGTTTTTCATCCATGTGGATATATCAGCAAGACAGTCCGAGATCCGCGCCGAGACAGTGGTGTCCTCAGGAGGGAAAGACAGAAACAGTTGAGTATCATCGGCATAGCAATGATAGGAAAAACCATGCGAGCGGATGATAGGGCCCAGCGAAGTGGTGTAAATGGCAAAGAGAAGTGGTCATTAAAGGTACCCTCTTGTCCAACAGTGAGGTTGATCTGTTTCTCTTTCTCCCCATGAAAAGAGGAGTTCAGCAGGGGTAAGTTCTGCTACATTGTTTTTTAGTGCAGTTCTTCTACTTGATTTATACCCTGGGCTTATTACAGGGCTAACGACTGAGAGTCTGACCTCGGGCGATGTGTTCCTAAACCTCTGAGACCCAGTTAGCACTTCCTGCGCTGCACAGGTTATTCTGAATTGAACTGGGTATATCTAATGTATATTTAAAACAACCGATAGACTTTTGATAGACATAACTTTCAGATCACCTCAGACATGACTTCCAAATGGATATCAGTGTCCCTGGGCCTTGGATAAAATGTTTCCAATCCCATCATTAACTGACGTCAACTGGGGCAGAGATAGCAACTCATCTATCACATCTTCATGGACGCCTTTGTCTTTTGTCTAGGGCATATGGGGTGGCCTATCCCTAGCAACTGTTTTTACCAAAACAACAACCCAGCAAGTGACACAAAAGAGGATTTAAAGGTTGCTCCCTTCGTGACACTCAGGATAAAACGGTAAAGTCTCCCCCCAAGGTCTCGTCTGATAGGCTCAAATAGGCTGCAGACTATGGGCTGAGGCCACATAAATCTCAGGTGAAGCCTTTTTCTTTGATCTCCACATGATTCCATAGTCAATCTGGAAACAATGAAGGAGTGTCTGTCAGGTCATTCAGGCTTGCTTGAGTCAGCCAAAAAGTGACTTAATTTATATAGCGAGAGGGTGGGGGGGAGAAAAAAAAGAGAGACAGAGACAGACAGACAGCAGAACTAATTGGCTCAGGAATGCAACCCCACATCCTGTGGAGGGGTGGCCATCATTCATAAGGAAAGGTGGCCAGCTGTGGTGTCAGTGGATGAGAGGTCATCTGTGAGTGGTGTGAGCTGGTTTGTGGTGGGTAGTACAAGAGGTGTGGTTTTATAATGAGTGACAGCACTTGTGCCAAGGGCATGCAGACCTGTCTGCCCTTTTCATGAGGTCATTCTCACTTCTATGGCACTTTTACATAAGCGGGGTGGGTAGAAAAGTAAGTAATATTTTTATTTAAAAAAATATGCATGATGGTGCAAGGGAAGGCAAAGGGATTCTGCCGGGTGGTCCGAAGACACATGAATTGGTACAATCTGAATAGCAACAAAAGACAGTATTAGATCCATGTATTGAGAACAAGGCCACAGGGCGAGCACTGTTCTAACGGCAGACTTTTCACATGGAAATCTTGCCTGTGTGTATGAACATTGCTTTGGGCAACTCCCACCCCCCTGAGATAAGGAGGTGTCCCTCCCCCCCTCGCACAAACACACCCACACAGACTGAACTGACTGTTCTTTATGCAGTGGGCATGAGGAGGTGGTGGACAGGGGGTGGCTGCTTAGGAAATAAAAGGAGGCATTAGACTCACTGGAGCTCCCAAACTGTGTCCCAGTTCATGGGCAAAGGTGAGCTGGATCTGCCTCGGGGGTAGATAGTGGCCGTAGTTCTGCAGGGTGATCAGGCCCGTGTTGAGGCTGGAGCTGCGGCCGTCCCTCAGGGGGGTGTGCCTGGAGCATATCCCTCCCCAGTTACCTGGAGGTTCAAGAAAGTACAACATAAAAAAAAAAAAAAAAAGGCACACTGACTGATGTTTTCTTCATACTCACTGTTGACAACCATTTCCACGAAGCTCTGTCAGTGTGTTATGTATAAGGGGTGTGTCTTGTTTTCATCCTATCCGCTCATTTGTCTTACATAACGACCCTGACACTTCTGCCCCTTTTCTCACGAGCAAACATCACCTGAAATACCACTCTCTCTCATCTCACTGAAACAGTGGGGCACATGTCCCCCAGACTTACATAACGGCTACGTTTGCTAACCTCAGGATTACAAACAGCTGGGCTTTTTGACACGTGAACACAGCTGCCTTTGAGTCCTCTAACCCAAAGGGCCCTTGGACTGAAATAATAGCCTGCTGTTTAAGAGGTTGTGGCCCTGGTGAATCTGTCAGCCTATCAGCACTCATTGCCCTGTGTTGACATGAAATGTCTGATTTTCAGGGCAGAATGCTTGGAATGTGGAGTGTATTGTCAATCTTGGAACTCAACCCCTACCTACAAACGCACAAATACTCAGAAAACCCCACCGAGACCATGTGCTCGCATAACCAAAATATTCAAATCATTTGGATTATCGTGAATTTATTCTGTTGCCAAACTTAACAATAGGCTAAGCATACTCATGAGACACTACTATGTAAAGTGAGCAATGTGAATCATTTGTCTGTGACTCAGCATATCTGCCTTAACATGCCATGTATACAAGTACATCGTTTTGTTAAGATCCATGGGCACATGAGAAACACAGAGGGATTAATGGCCTCTTTCACAATATGAAAAGAGAAACCCTAAGGAATGCAAGGAGAACTGGGACATGCGTTTCTAAACGGCCTGGTGAACTCTGTGACAAAGCAGCAGAGTCATGTTCTTACAAGCTTCTTGTAGTGGTCACAGGGGAGATATGCACTGATTTCCTCAACTCTGGGGGTATGGCAGTGGATTGTCAGAAATGCTTATCTTCCCAGATGAGGATTGCACAATGAAATTGATTTCAGTGATTCACCTCAGCCATTACAACACTCAGAGTGAGAAGAAGTACATAAATGTTCACATTAATCAGTGCGTCAGTGGACAAAGTGGACACATGAGTTGAGCCATGCCAGCTAATGTGAAACGGCAGCCATGACTGGTATGTATCTGCTCAACTGAGCCATCATTGGGACTCACCAAGAGACCTAACCAGAGAGGGAATCATCCCCATGAAATGTCTGTCCTTCTCAGCCACAGAGCTCATTTCAAGTCTAGTGGTTTTCCCTTTCAACAATTTGTAACTCCCAAGCCCTCCACCACATCTACAGTCTTAACTCTCAAACCAGGCACCACCCACGTCAGGAGCTATATTAGGCCAATTTTCCATCAAGCTCAGGCCAAGCCATTTTTGTCACCGAGCGAGCTTTAGTGCCCAGGGCTGGTAACACTGCCCCACAATAGGATGCAGGCTTATGATCACAACAGAGTCGGGTTCACTCTGAAGAGTAGGCCAGTGGGTTCACGACTTCAGCAATACGAACAACAATGTGAACAACGTGACTGAAATGTGCGCTGAAATTTACTGGAGGAGAGGAAAAGTCTCTCTGCACTCTCCAAGTTTCAAAGTAATGATATTATCCCCCCGTGGAGATCATTCCTACGTTCTGAGCTGGAACATTTCCGTCCATCTCGCCAACAAATAAACATGTTTGAAAACTAACAAACAAAGCTCAAAGAGATACTGAGAACCATGGGGAGTCCACAGGTTTATAGTTTGTTGGGGACAATGTCACAAACATGACAACAAGCGATGTCCTCTTGCTTGTGTTCATATTCATGTATTCATTAGTTTCCACAAACACAACATTTCCCTGCAGGTCTTGTAGTGACTTGGAATCAGTGCCACCATTTACTACCTGGTGGACAACACAGATGGCTTTGTTGTTTTGAAATGTGCGTGCCCGCTGAACTTAACGGATCTCATGTGAGATGTCTCCACGGAGACAAATCCAAGTTGTGGAATGTAGCCACTACCCAGCCAGAGTGTGTGGTGGTGGTGGATAAGAAACATGGGGGGGTGCAGAGGTCTTTCGTCACATGGCAGTATTTAAGTAGCCTCACACCCCTCAACTCAGCCAATCCAGAACCACACAGCTGACAATGTGATGGCAACATTCAAGGAGCCCAACCTACTTTCCTTACCGCCTACAATCCGCCCCCCCCACAACAACAACACAGCCTACTTTGTCACTTGTAATGTGGGATGTCAGTGACATTCAAACAGTTGCTACCAGTCTGAGACTGTGATGGAATGTGAGTACTTTCTTTGTCCTGGGAAGTGAGGGCAATGTGTCCTAGCATCCTAGAATGTGAGGATGTAGATAAAATGTAATAATCATTTCAGATGGAACAGGGAACAGTCAGGGAACAGTCAGACCAGTCCCTGGTCAGGAAATTATACTGGGTATCTTTCAGTGTTTATCTGGCCAGACCCATCCAGTATGCTCTGTGCGCAGCTTACCAATGAGTTGGCATTGTGATTTGCAGTGGCACATGTGTGTCCACTTCATCGCCATTGAAAATCAATTCATAATGGGCTAAAGAAAGAGAAGCTCACTGTTCTCACCACATTATAAGCCAAGAAAAAGACTTCTAGGAAAAGCTATTGAAAAGCAGTGTCCATTTAAAAAGTAAACAACTATCTAATTAGAGAAGGTATCAAGCTGTCAAGACATGACATGACCCAATTACTTCAAGGTGAGGCTTATAATATATCACTTAAATTATTCAAGGTAATAAAAACAATCCATTCTGCACTCTGCCCTGCTAGTAAATTTCCTACATCCTGTTTGTCTTGGTTTTTTTAAAGTGGAAAACTTCATATTGAGGTGGTGAGCTTGAAGGGGGTTGGGGGAAAAAAACAGGAAGAAGCGTGTTGGCATCCTCGGTAATGTGTCAAGGACAGAGACGGACGAAAAGCAAATATCAAACGACTTTCCCAAGCCTGCCGCTTAACGGCTGTTAAGTGTGATATGGCTCAGTGGATGCCGCCGCTCACGTGGGTTTGCTTATCGTTGATGATAAGACTTCCGCTGTCGGCTTTTCAGCCCACGCTTTCCGTATGGGTCTGTTTATATATTTTTTCATACCTGTCTTCCCCTCCCATGCAAGGCCCAGCACTCCACTGTAGTCGCGGTTGGTCAGCAGGTATGACAAGCAGTAGTTTCCCCAGTTTGTCTCTGAATAGAGACTAAGCAGTTTTTCTGGGCCAATGAACGGTCGATTCATAGGGTTGCCCGGCTCCTCCTTTGTCATCACCTGAGAAGAATTGGACAGGAATATGCATAACTGCTCATATTTTCCCCCAAAGGTTCTGTCACTTCACTTGTTGTATGTCTTTGGCCATATGCCGAGTAATTTCATACAAGAAGCATTTTATCAACACTTGTTCATTCAGTACAGGAACAGATTCCAGGCATTAACAGTAACTTCTTGTTATGGCACTCACACTGAGGGATTTCACTTTGAAGTTGATCAACTTGACGCCATCAAAGTCTGCCTTGTCAAAAACATCATTCACTGCTCTCATATAGGAGGCTACCTAAGAAGGAGAACAGAGAGATGGATTATGACTGGTTCAGAGACCTATATATGTTTAGTTCTGGTTTTATACATTTATTTTGTACAACAGAAAACATACATGTTTTTCAGGCTATAGTAACATACCGTAGTCTACAATTGTGTTTACACATTGACACAGAAAATGTTGTCCATACAATCTAATCTACTATGCATTACAGATTAAATATATAATGTATGGTAAAATAACATAAACTATATTAAGTGCCTTAACTGCACAGATCTGGTGGAAATACATTTTAATTTCTTATTGCCTCGGTTTGCTTGTGAGACATTACAATGAGCACAGTGAAGTAGATTGGGAGAATAGAGTGCATAGAACAAGTTCTTCAACCGTAGAAAAATGAAATAGCAAATGTGGGGTCTAGTGTCCCTATGAACACACGGCAAGAAGTGCAAGGAAATGCACTGGTAAAAGCGCAGAAGATGTGTGTTGACAACATGAACCAGCCATCTTCCACAAACACATTAACTACGGCTTTTATACGGTAACCTCTGAGAAAGTTACTTGATATTTCATCAGTCTTGCATCACAACCTTGTCTTAACAGCACATGGCACACTGCAAGCCTGACACCACACCAATCTCGAAGGGCAAGTCTTGGTAGAAGGCCAGAGCAGCACCATGCAATCCCAAAGGACAGTCCGTCAGAACGGCTGTCAGAGCCCACGATTTATGAGCGCTGGGCACAGCCAGAGTGTTACTACATACCAGAACAAGCTGCCAGAGACACGGCGCCCTGGAAGTGCGAGACCTAGAAGCACCCACTACATGTTTGGCCTGAGAGTGGCATGCTGGGGGTAGGATTCACACGTGGCACAGTGCCTGGGCACCTGCCCCGAACTCTCACTCAAACTTTCACCTGCATTTCATTCACACAGCTACAGGTGGTCCTGACAATCTGAGTTCACAGGTAAGTTGTATCATTGAATCACAGAGATTCAAAGACGTTTTCTATTCTCGGTGAAACACAAGAGTGTCACTGCAGACTATCATTTATTCAGGAGCATAGCTCTTCACTGTGTGTGGGAATAGTGCAACCCCTTTAGAGAACCAGTAAAAACTGTTCCCCAAGTTCACATCAGTAGGAAGCCGTAAAATATAAATATATACATAAAAATGACACAAAGACAGATGAAGTCACGAGAATTTACCTCATCTGGGATGGGCAATGAGTTTCTATTGTACAAAAGAACATTCTAGGGGAAAAAATTAACATTGGGCACTACAAGTGTCGGAAATCCTGTCCCCGTCCTTTTCAGTATACAAACATTACGTGACGTTCGATTTTACACGGTTCAAATGGACTATAGGTTCTCAGGGTCATGTCACGTGGCAAAAACTATTTGGCAGATGTCCAAACTTTCCCCCAACAGTTCATCCACCCCTGCCTGCAAATACAGGGGAGGTAACATCACTTCCCTTGGCCCCACAATAGGAGACACTTTGCACCACTTTTTAACAATGAAAAAGTACATTAGCAAACCATTGTTGCCACTGATGTTCCTCCCAAAAAATGTCAAAAATGGTTTTCCCGCAGCTGAACAGGAACACCTTGGCGCCAACAGCACAGAGGTCAAATGTGTGATTCTCAAACAGCTCACATACCACAGAAGATCTACATATGTGTTTGCATTTCTTGACTGTACATACTAGTCATGTGAACATATACAACCCCAACTCAGAAAAAGTTGGGACGGTATGGAAAATTAAAATTAAAACTGAAAACAGTGATTTGTAAATTCTCTTTGACCTGTATTACATTGAAAACAATACAACAGCATTTTATTTGATGTTTTACCTGATCAATTTGATTGAACACTTAATTCAATTTCGATTCTTGCAACATATTTAAAAAAAAAGTTGGCACAGTAAAGCATTTATCACTTTGTAATGTTGCCATACCTTTTCACAACACTAGGCCTTTCCAGGATGCTGCTTTTGTACTAAATCATGATTACAATGACCTGTTGACATCACTTTTTTCAAATCACATCATTATTGAATTATTCTACCTCATTACTACCCCTAAATAGCCCCCGTCCCAACTTTTTTTGGAATGTGTAGCAGGCCTGAATGGCAGGAATAGATGTATATTTACAAATCAAATGAAGTTGACCAGACAAAACATGAAATATCTTGTGTTCATACTGTCTGCAATACAACTATATAAGGTAATAAAAGGTACATTTATAATCACTGCTTTTTAAATTTTATTTGCATTTTCCATACCGTCCCAGCGTTTTCTGATATTGGGTTGTATGTGTACATATGTGTTTTTGACTTCAGCCTCTTTAGACTGTCTGTTAAATAACTCAGGGGAAGGGTAGAATCATCATGAAAGTCTTTGTTTACTCTATGTCATAATGTATCTCTAATCACCTGTGCCACGACAGCCTCCACGCTACCAAACTTCCGGTAGTACAAAAAGTCCGCTTGCAGGTGAAGCAGACAGGTGGTTTTGGAATCATCGGTTGTTCTCCTGGACCTCATCAGCGGTTCTTCCTGTGAAGCACATCATGTGGTCATCGTACGATCGGGCTTCCAACGGCGACAGAGAGGTGGGAACCAAAGGAGGATGTTAGGTAGTTCTGGGATGCGTTCTAACATGTGTGTAGTTCATTTAGGAGCCTTATCTCCAGATGGCGGGTAATGCGGGTGCGTATGTTTAAAAATATTGGCAGCTTACAGTAAGCTGAGATATTGCCGTCAAATGCTTCCTTGTACTGCGATTGTTTGTTGTACCTCGATTGTTACTGATTACAACTTGGCAATAATTCAAATGTTTCTCTAAACAATGGACCAGATTGTGTAGATTGAGCAGATATGTGGCCTCAGCACGCATGCCTTTTACCCTGATTCTGATTCATGGTAATCAAACACATCGGAACATTGGTACTAAACTGGTACAGGATATAAAGTCCAAATACCCATTTGTCCCAGAACGTTTGTTCCCTAGCATCAGCAATATTAGGCAAAGGAAAGGCTTTCTTAAAGGTATTTCTGGACGTGGGGACAATAAAAATGGGATCCTCATTTTAAAAGTGGAAAAAAAGAAAGTAGAGAAAATGTGCTTTATATAGAAAAGAGGGGAGTATGAAGTATGCAGAAGGCTCATGAAAGTGATGTCATGTCTGACCTGCCCTTCCTCCTCCAGTCTGAGGCTTCTGGCAAGGTGCGCCATGAGGTCTGACCCACAGAGCCCATTAACTCTGTTCCCCAGGGCAGACATATCTGTGAACACAGACACACACACGCACACGCACACGCACACGCACACGCACACGCACACGCACACGCAAACATGTGAGCACAATACAGTACAATTCAGTACAATAAACACACACATCCAGTCTACTACAATACATAAATGGGCACGCATGTACATATACTCTCTGTTTAAAAAGGTGCTTGTATCCATGACACAAACAATGATATTCTGACGACAGTTCAGAAAGATTTGATTTTGACATGTATCTGTGAAATGCTCATATAAGCATATGCATATACAGAAGATGTCCATTATGTAAATTCAATTCTACCACAGGACTTGTTTCATGGACACACGCAGTGACTATGACCCCACATAGCTTGTTGAAATCCTTGCGTAACTGTGGTCAAGGGGGATTTTAATAAGACTGGCACGAAACTGTAAATCTCGAAGGCTTCATTGCTCATGTGATGTCCTTGAACTGCCAAGAGAGACCCCCAAGTGTATTTAGTAACTACATAGCTCAACTCCTCACCACTCATTGGCCAGGGGTTACAAGGCAATTAAGGCAAAGCTGCCTTTATGGAAATCTCTACAAAAATGTTATCACTGTTATATACGGTGATAGCTGTTGGTATTGATTTAAATGAAGTGGTTATGAGATCACAAGAAGGTTTAAAGCATTTATCTAGGAACATTTAGAGTTCACTGTGAGTGAGTTTCTGAACTAAGCAAGATGAAATAAACTGTTGTATTGTCTTAGGCTTCACTGTCTGAAACTTGAAAAGTCATGATGAAGCATATGTCTGCACACCCCGCTGTTAAACAAGGTGATAAAAGAACTTGCAAAACACATTATTTTATAGATTACCATGGGCTCAGTGAAAATGAAAGCTCAGCTATGAAATGTAACCGAGTCAGGTGGTTTTGCCTTCAGTGACCAAGATAAGATTAGTTCAACAGAGTGAATTGATGACTGGCCAAGAGCTGACACTCATGCTATCACTTTTCAAACTGCTCATTTGAAAACCCCAAGCGTGATTGGGTCAGACGATATGGCTGAATGGAGATGAGCCAATGGCAGTCCAGCAGGGCTGTAGGTGGGGGTGGGGATTTAGGGTAATATGGGGGCATTGACCCATTCACAGAATTATTTCCAGACTTCCAGACTGCTCCCAAACCTCCCGGCCCCTCTCTCTCTCCCTCACTAAACTCTGTTCCCTTTTAAGTATTGTTGCATGCCGAGACAAAAAGCAAACGTTCATACAGACATACAGAGGAAATGAAAGAAAGCAAGCCTGCACTGAGAAAGATGATTCTCAGAAGTTGTCTGATTTACAGTTCCATCTCTCTCGGCTCAATGTTTTAGTTTACAGTGAAGCCAAGCTAATCAAATACCAAAGCTGATTGTTCTAAAGCCAAGTCCCTTTGTTGCAGTAAGAACATAAATATGAAATCATTAGACGCCTTTTCCCCCTCTGAAGAACCTAAATATCCTTGGTTTAGCCATTTGCTCAAAGCAATGTGTTTGACTTCATTTGAAAGCACCTTCCTCTTTGTAGTTGTGTGTATCTCGCAGAGGAAGCTGGCTAGTAAGTACTGAATGGGAGCATTGCCGCCAAGACTATGGGAAATGCCCTATAGTAACCCCTCAGCCACTTGCATGTGGTCTGACTTCAGCTACGAGATCACATGGCCCGGGGTAATCACAGTGCACTCCTGGGTTTGTTTACCTTAGACTAAAGCTACGAGATTATTGCCTTCGCTTCTCTTTCAACATACTGAGTCACCGACACACACAAAAACACACACATACACACACACACACACACACACACACACACACACACACAGACACACACACACAGACAAGGACATCACAAATATGAAAACGTTGATCCCAGTCTATGTGAAATATCCTCACGCACAGACACACGAGGCAGGGTGAGACAGCAGTGGTCAAACCCAGATATCTGTACGGCTGTCGTCGGGTCATTAAACACTGTTTTATTCCAAGCCTGTAGCTTGACTAGTACTTCAGACCTGGGTCTGTTTTCAAGTTTAGTTGTTATTTCATCAGTCTGGTCCTTTGCAAGATGAAAGATTTACATTCTTTCCACATTGTAAAAGCTGCAAGCACTGGCCAGATACTGGTCAGTACATCCTTCTGCTTTCATGTTATTATGCTTTTATGTTCATAATTTGTAAACAAAGGCTAATTTAATGAGAAGGCGGTGTAGAGTAAGAGGATTAGTCAGCGGACATTTCAATAGCAAGAGTCCCACAGCAAAGGGAAGAGCAGTGAAGAGAGAGCATGACTGTCTCTGTAAACAGTCCCCTGAATCCTGTGTCATACTGACATCAGTGTCACTGACGAGCAGCTGCTGGATAGGTACCTCAGTGCTGCGTAGAGCCGCAGATTAAGTACACAGCTCAAGATTGGCTCAAAGACTCGCAACAATGTGGTCATTGGCACCTGATACTTTTTCTGAACCCTGGCGCTATCTCTTTTTAGTTTTCACTCTCTTTTCTTTGGCTGCAACTCTTGGCTGCAGGGATTCACACCTCGCAAAGCCTCTGCAATGGGATTCTATCAAAGGGCAAAATATTTGCCCTTCTCCTCAGGGGGGCAGTTCTGTGTAGTACCTCTGTGTCAAACTATTTGGCCTTATAGTACTCACTGAGCTACTTAATGTTTTTAAGAACAATATGTTCAGCAGGTTTTTTTAGAATCTGCTCCACAAAACAGTTGCGTCACCCCCCTTTCCTTGACAGCACATTGTTCTCATCCACCCCCTGGAACACATTAAATGGCACCATCCCCCTTGGCACCTAAGACTTGCCCCAGCAAAATAACAGCCGGTCAAAGCTTGGCAGCCCCAGTTGCAACGGTCTGGACAAACACACCTCCCCTTAAACTGCCAGTGCCAGCGTTGGGTAATGAGAGCTTAAGGCAGCGAGGGGGCAGGAAGAAATACAGAAGAAGGGGGGGGGGGGGGGGGGGTCGGCCATGTGTCTCTTCTTCACTTGCCTATGTCGTCTTCATGGTAGATGATGGAGTGGAAGTCAGACGTATTCGTTGTGTAACTGTGCAGAGGCTCCACGTGGTAGGTTCCATTTGCGGTCGTGATGGAGCCCTGGAACAGGCCCTGGAGAATAGAGCCGTGACAGGAGGACTGGTCCTCATCTGGAACAAAGGGGAACGCATGGCCATGTGACACTCCTAGTGGTACCACGGTAGCCTGAATTACATCACATACGGACATTTCAAGTTTAGAAAGCAAACTTCATCTACAGAATGTGGCGCTCACCATCTGCCAATCTCCTAGTCATCACACCTGGAGGCACGCTGTTTACTGTTTACTTTATGATGATGACTACACAGGGTTTTGTTTTAAATATGGCCATCATAAACAGACCGTACACTCCCCTAAGAACTGGCAAGCGAGTGAAATCAGCTGGTTCCGTGCAAAGAGGGAGGAAAAACAGGACAATAACAAGGTTTATCTCCATCTTTCACAGACCTTCCAGCTTTCCTGAAAACACATGAGAGAGATCCACAGCTCTGTCTCTGCTCCCCAGATCAACTTTGAAGTTATCAGCAAATCCCTCTGAGTCTTGACTGAGGAGCAAGCGGAAGTCCCTGAGAAAGACCAGCACATGATGAGACATTAATGGCAAACGGATTCTGAACAGAACCCCCTAAATGTTTTCGCGGAACCAGTGAATAGTTGTTGTTTTTTTCCCAGAAAATGTGGGGACCAAGAGGAAGGGTGTTACCGTCGGAAAGCAGTGAAGTTTAACTGTAGCTGCTGATTGTGAGACAGCACTTCACGCTTCACTCGCTGGTGACTCTGATGTAAAGCTTGGCGGTCATAAGTCAGCCCCTCGTAGTATTTTATGAACTGACCAATGGTACCTGTAGCTCCTGAGAAAACCAAGAAGTATTACATCTTTCACAACATGCAACAATAAGATACTATATATTGTATAGCACATTAATCAAAACTCTCCAAATGAAAAATAATGTCACTCAATCAAAGCCACACGCACATTGAACCTAGGAAATGTGGTCATCCTGTTTATCGGGCACTTGAAATTCATTGGTAAAGATATGGGGAATGATTTTCATTTAGTGATTACTGCCCTCACTCTTGTAATACCACACTGACTTGGATGAGTGCAGTCAGTAAGAGGACAGCAGAGTCCAAAACTCTGGTATGAGTCAAAACAAAAGTGCTGAGGAGGACAGAGAATTCGATTTCTGAATGTCGCCCACTCTCCCACTCAGGGTAAATATCAGGAGAAAACATAGGTTTCCAGTCCAATCAAAACGTTTATCATAGAGGGAGGGCTCTGGATCGATCACACTGAAGGTTAATCTAATATTTAAGGTTATACAGCATAGCACAACAAACCACCCCACATGACATGACATGACCCCACAGAACAATAGAGGAAAATAATTCTACCTGCATTGTGTCCACTGAAGTATATCAGTAACATAAGCACCCAGGACTGTATAATATTCAGAATGTCACCAGCCATGCTATCCTCATGGTTATTTTTCTCTCTTGGCTTAGCTTCTCACCTGAAACATCCACACAGGAATGTTAGCTACCTGCTCAGGCTCGAACCTACCACTGGAGTTCACAGACATATTCAGACACGCCAGACTTGCAGGGAACAGACCACATGCGTGAACAAGGGGGTAACATTAATATTGCTAACAAAGCATACCTCAAGCATTGCTTCACTTGTGAGGGTTCTTTTTTCAGGCCTGAAACTGTGGCTTTGCTTGTGATTGCATTCTGAGCCTCGGCCAAAGTCATGCTGATGTTATTAAACACGGACTAAACGCCCCTCAGAAAGCCAAAGTTTTCAAAGTGAATGCCTTTATATTTGAGCTCTGCGGGGTCAACTGGACCAGCGCCAAGTCAAGCACAGGGTCTCCCACCAGAAACTGCAATGATGCACCACAAAACAGAATGAGGTGGATTATTAAAGATCACACTGGAGCCTCACACTATGTAAAGACCCAAGCACGTGTCACAGTATATCACAGATGATGAGGCGGTTCCTCCCATCAATCCATTTCTGAGAAAGTAACAATGAGCCCTGCCCACCAAGTTATCTGGCTGTTGATTGGCCCTGGGAGAACAGCCTGATCTGAAATTATGACATCAGAAGATCAGCCCTCCCACAAGGAACAACCAACCAAGCAGAGGTTACTCTAGGACATGCCAGTACCTTCCCCATGGCTCACTTAGTTACCTTTTAGTTACTGTCACAGAAACCCCCGCGATATGTCAAGCACAAAGAGGGTCACTTAAAAGTTATCACTTAAAAGGAAGGCCACTGATCAGACCACTGCAGGCATTTCATTCCAAATGTCTCCCTATTTGCCATTAGTCTTGTCTGTATGTTGATTGAATGTGTGCTGCAATCTGTTTAATGTGTGGCCAGCGTGACCACATTCTTTCAAAAAGAGATAGCTGAACTCATGGGAATACTGTGGTGAACCATAAACAAGCAAACAAACACATCAATCTTTTCCAAAGAAATGCCTATATATGCATGCTCACCAACACCTAATGATTTACATAAGGGTCACGCAATGAGGATTTACACCACTGAGGACATTTGTCTAGGTTCAATAAAAAGTTGATTATTTATCAATACATGGACATTTACAAGATTTAGTAATATTTTTTGGGGGCATACGTGCCAGATACAACACCATATTGAAGTAAGCTTAATCTCCCCCCCATTTTAATTCAGTGGTTGATGGGCAAACATGATTATTTCCCAGACAACTAAAAACACATGATGTGCTGCTGCCCCCTGCTGGCAACTGATATTTGTTTTTAATGTGTGTTCAGTTGGAATAGAAAGGTACATTTACTGAATAAGTATCAGGTCAACTTATAGTCTTATAGAGTTATAGTCTTATACGGGTCATCTTATAGAGTTGCATAAACACTGAAAGAAACTGAATCAGAGGGGAGGTCTGTGTTAATCCTCAGTGAACTGTCCTCTATTTCATCCATATAACTACTGACCTTCAGAAGAACAGCTGAACATCATTCATAGAGGCAACTCATTCGAACATTTACAGAAAATAATCAAACACCAATTCAGATTCCATCAAATTCAATTCTTTAGATATATCTTTAATATAGAGTGAATAGGAACCCTATACAATAACTATTAAGGTTGTTAGTATTTAATGGACTTCTAAATCGCTTGAAGTTGTTCCGTTTTTTGGGTGACTAATGTGTGGTAAGCAGCAGTAAGGGTGAGGAGAAACTTTCACAACCCTGAAAACCACAAAGTTAAATATATGTAAAAAAGCTCTATGCTTGCACAAATACAAATTGTTCCTGTATTTCCAAAATTACCCTTGTGGCTAAAATATTCCACAATTTCACAGCTCAAATTAGTTGGAAAAGAGGATGTGGTACAATAAACAGACACCCAAAAAGACATCTTCTGAAATAGGTTGCCATTAAGGCAACACTATTTTAAGGTGCCTCTGATGACCTTTAAAGTCCTCATAAGTTCTTTTAGCATAGGTATGTGTACTTCAAAGTTTGTCTAAGTTGTTTCTGTTGACAACATCCTCAAATTCATTCTGACAGGGTTACATGAAAGGAAGATAAACACATTTGTTATTCCCTCTAGTTGCCCAAATTAACCATGCAGGTTTGTTCTCCGAGTCAGAAATCCTGCCAAAATGGAAGAAAAGCTTTTAATGCGTGAAAACCCAAATACATCAATAAGTAAGTTGCCATGGTGTTCCAAAACACCTCCCTTGTGCCAGATTCTGACAACACATTCAACTGGCTCTTTTCTTAGAATTTGGTTTTAGGCACTTAAGACTGCCATTTGGCAAACATACAATAGGACAAAACACAGTGGTAAGTTTCTGAATTTATTATTATTTAAAACGCATCCATAACACGAGTGACACACACAATCCACAATGCTGACAACAGGGTTCCAGATCATTCCTGAGTGTCTCTTGTCACACTTTCACATCACACTTGTCACCCCAACACTCAAGAGAAAAATAAGACAACTGGAATGAAAGTTGTTTACAAAAAAAACAAAAACAAAACAAAAAAAACAACAAAATAAATAAAAAAATAAGGAAAAACAGCAACATTAAAAACTCAGGTAGACATTCGTGTTTGTGGGGGCTTCCTTGTTTAAGAGAAAGACAAATTTTGTTTTTAAAAAAAGGCTTATCTTCAATTTACAAAGCCTGCATAAGCAATGTACAAGCTGCCAAGCATCACGATACTCAAAAGAAAAAACCAAAGTGAGTGATGGCAATTAATATCGGCGACCAAATGCTCCTCCTTGTATCCCACTGCCGCCCTGCATCATCTGATTTGGCCGATTTAACGCTCCAGACATTGACTGTGACGTTCCCGTTGGTATATATCCACCACGACTACAAAGAGGATTAAGACCAAGGACAATATTTTAAGAAGACATCTAAAGACCAGCTAAAACTAAAGACTTAAACAAAAGTCTTAAACAAACAAAATCTTTTGTCAAACAAAAATGGAGTGTTCCTTACCTGGCCATTCCTCCTCTGGCCATGTGGGTCTGAGCAGGCAGGCTTCGCTCTCCACCTAAATCACACCAGGAAAATCATTGGAGAAACGTTGGTCATGCGAGCTGTAGCTTTTTCTCAATTGTAGGGAAGACAAAAGAAATCCTTGAAGACTGCAGGGAAATGCAAATGGCAACCACCCACGTTAGACTTTTTGGTGGCAACCACAACAATCATGGAGTCAGGTGGCTAGAAAAAAGTTCACTAAGAATTAAATTGTTCTCTTGCATACTGCATACATGCAAAGGGGTGATCATCATTTCTTCCGACTCGCTCAACTGGCAGTGTTCAGCATGTGAAGACATCACTAATACTTCATCCTTTTTTTATATTTCTCCTAGAATAGCATCCTAATAATGTGCAGTTTTGGAGAATGCACATAAGATAGTCTTCAATTAGTAGCACATTCTTTACACACACCATTCCGGTTAGTTTGGTTCATAACCCCCTCCCTCCCAATTCACTTTTCATTTTAATACCATACACACGGTGTCATTTTGGCTTACCTGGCCAACTTCTGTCACCATCCAATTTGCGTCCGGCCTCCCAATCTCGGCCATCTCTGGGGAACAACAACAAAGACAACAAATTTAAGTAAAAATATTATAGGGGTCCAAGCCAAATGTGGAAACCACCCCAAGTGGCAAACCGTTGACAAAAAAACGCTTCAACAGGTGAAAGAGGACAATTTAAATGTTGGGAATGTTACTTAAGGGTTTAGTAGTAAGTAGTAAGTTTGAACCTTTACATGACAAGATATTGATCATTATAGTCATAGGCCATGCCACTTTCTGTCAGGATGATCTGGAGACTATGTACACCAAATTTTGTGACAACCGGATAAAGGGCCTCAGGTGAGTCATTCCACCCTTTTCAAGATATTGAAATGGCGGGAATTTGAGCTTGGCGGGAAATTCTGCTTGGACCCTAAGATAGCAAGGACAGGATAACAGCAGAACCGTTTTCAAACAGACCATCCATATGAGCCTAAAATATAGTTCAGTCTGCCGAAGCTGCCTCAGGCTCCTTTCGATAAGCTTCTACTACAAGGAAAAAGCTATAATTTCTCAGTAGCGGGCCAAGTCAGCATAGCTCAAGGAACACCACTGCCGCTGGTGGACAGCCAGGCAAGGAGAGAGTGTTCACCTTGGGGTTATGCCGCCACCACGCTTCTCATATCCACCAGTCCATGATTCACGGGAGTCTCTGCCGTGTCTGTCACGGTCTGAGAAGTGCTGGAGATAGTAGGGGTTTAAAAACAGTCATTAATCCACCCATTCGTTACCCAAACAAGTATATGGAGAAATGTGCAGTATATAGCCAGTAATCCATTACCTGTCCATCTCGCTCACCCGCAACGGGTCGGGGAGTCTCCCTCCTGAAAAAACACACCACCATCAATAAAAGGCAACCTCTCAGTACTCAAGTACGAAGGCTTCAGCCTCCAGAGCCGTGTCATTCCTAGCGTACCTGTCACCGAGCGCGTCATCCTGGTAGCGACCGCCACGTTCCCTGTGGTCGAAGTCCTGGTAACGGTCCTGCCGTCCGAAATCCGAGCGTCCGTACCGGTCATCCATGGCCATTCGTTTCTCGGGCCACTCCTCTTTCCTGGAAGGAACCCTAGTTAGAGCAACAACGGCTATAACTATGTGACCCACCACACAACCAGGCGCAAGACAGAGAACAAAGGTCAAACTTGTTGGATGGTCACGTGGTTCGTGAAATGCTCAACAGTTCGAACCAGGTGATCCTCTCCATAGGGACAAATGAGAAACTGTACTATTCAATATAGAGACTACTCTAGGTTTAGTACTGGGAATACTCATTCCATTGTAAGCAATGGGATCTTTTTCGAAGCGGCTCTGACCACACAATGCTGACTGCAGCAGCCCAACAAAGTACACTCTCCCAAGAAGTGCACTGTAGTGAGTCAGTGACAAAAGAACAACAGATCTGCCTTCCACAAGTCCTACAAGCCGGGCTCTCTGTCGCTTACCTGCCATCCATGTCGTACGCGTGGCGCTTGAGGGGCCGGCGGTCCTGCTCGAAGCGCAGCTGCTCCTGCTGCCTGCGGAGCTCGTCGCGCTCGCGGTGGATACGCTCCTGCTCGCGCCGACGCTCGTACTCCACGCGCACCCGCTCGCGCTCCAGGAACTCCCGCTCCATGCGGTCGGCGTCCAGCCGCTGCTTCTCCACCTCCAGCCAGTTGCGCTTCCGCAACAGGCGTTCCTTCTCCTCCCGCTCACGGAACAAGCGGATGCGCTCGCGCTCCGCTCGGCTGTCACGGTCACGGTCGCTAAGAGAGGGAAGCACACAAGATTAGATGGATTTCAAAAACAATTATTACCACAAATTAGGGCTGAGTAATATATATTGTTTTCAGTGTTATGTGCAATTCACATTTTTTTTGTCTACAATTACTTTCTGTCTACATGAAAAACATGATTAAAAAATAGCTTTCTTTATTGAAACTATCTGCCGTTCCCCAGTAACTAAGATAACCAGGTTTTAGTATTTACACCCAACAATACCAAGGAAAGTCAGTAAGTGACAATGGCACTCTAATATAAACTCTATAATAAATACGGTTCTAGCACATGTAACATACTAAATAATAATAATAATAATAATAATGATCTCTTGTGAACGTCATAAAGATGGTTTCAGTTTTCATTTTGACTGTATTGTTGTATTGGATCTTTACATAACATACAAGATATATTCATAATGTGAAAATGTTCTTCATTCAAGAAAGTATTTTCTGTGTAACTGTAATACTGTAAAAAAGTGATAAACACTGACATGTAATACTGAAATGATAGGTTACATTTTCCCGTTCCATGAAGTAACAAAAACGCCTTTCCCCCCGGATTCCCTGATCTTTTATGATACATATCTATTTGAAAGTAAGCAATGCCGCTTATTCAAATTTAAAATGGAAAATGAATGTGCACATTTAACAAATGTCAAGAACTGTATCCGTTTGCAATGTTTCGCACCGAATCATCCCGTATTTAAGTGTACTGTCTCTGAATCATATGGTAGCCTGTGTATCTAGATAAGTACTGGATGGTCTTATAAGAGAGATAGATGTCCACCTGTTCTCAGAGACAGGGTCATGTTTGTCATACCCAGATTGCCTGCGCCTGTCCACCTCCCTTATCTCGCGCTCGCGCTGCCTCTGGCGCTCTCGCTCACGCTGCTCTTTGATCTGGTCGAAGGACAGGATGTCTTTCCTCTCCTTGCTGGGGGACTTGCGGTCGCGGCTCTTGGAGCTCTGGAAGAGAAGATCACACGTCATGACTGTCCTGAAATGCCGATGTCACGTGACCCACTGCGGGCGGAGTTTTACCCGGCTTTTGAAGACACATACCGTAATAGAGAAATGTGAAACTCTGACTTTAATCAAGTATGTGTGTGTGTGTGTGTGTGAATCATATGCCTTTGTGAGCTGAAACATGACGTTTCTGTCTCTGTACGTCTTTGATTCTTAAGTGCTGAAGTTTCTAACTACCTTCTCTGTGTGTGTGTGTGTGTGTAAGCGAGGGCTGATAAGAAGAACTAGTAGTCCTTCTTTTCTGCCTTGCTAATGCATTACGTTGCAAAAAGCGTCGCAGGATGACCTCGGACGTGAGAGACCCGCCACATGGTCATCTCTGCTGACATAGTGCTTTGGCGTCAGAGAACTCTAACTTCTTTCTATATAAACCTTGTGTGAATGGTTAAACTTTGCTTCTCTCTCGTCTGCTACAGTCTGGGAGTGAGTCCAGGCTCTCACCCTCATCCTCCAAAATGGGCCTGTGCTTCACTTTCGTCTGCCAAGACATGAGTGAGCCCGACACTTATACACAACTCTGGAGTAAACGTGAGTGTACATTTTTACCCAACATACCCTCTCTTTGCTCTTAGTTTTCACGCTGATGACAGGCTCTCCTTTGGATTTGTCCATGACCACTGTCCTTTCATCCCGCCCTGAAAAGATCCAGTATAATGTTATGCACGTGTGTACCACACAACCTCAAAACTCAGAGATATTAAATCATACACACCAACCAAGATCCGCAAGTCATACGTCATTTCCAGGCAAGATCACTTGTTTGTCCATGTTTTTCTTTTAAGGATGGGTGCAATGTCAAGACTTGCGAAAAAGTTAACTCTACAACAGAATACAACTAACCTTTTGCGTCTGCGTCTGTGCATTCCTCAGACCCCTCTACCTTCTCCTCCTTAACGTCAGTCCTTCAGGGGCAACAACAGACATTATGAGAGGAAAGAATAAAACACAGACACAAAACAAAAACAATGGAAGAGTACTCACTTTTCAGACTTGGAGTCTGAAGAATGACGGCGCTCGCTACCAGACTTCTTTGTGTCATTTTTATCAGCTGGTTTCTTACCGGCAGGCTCATTCTTGGCCTGTAAGAGATATTCAGCATCGTTGACAGCCTTGCACAATAGAAAAACAACTTTCACGCACATTTTTACTTGCAAATAATGACCAAGTGTTCAGAGTAACGTTCACATCTAGTGGCCATTTTGAACCATAGCTAATTATAATACAGGGAAGTTACACATCAAAAAATGGCAGTCTTCATGACAGCTATAGTAGTGTAACCCTCGTTGTAATTTCCATTCATCTTAAGTTCCATCTGTGAACTGCAAATCAACTGCTTCAGGGACTTTAATTCAATTCCCCAAGTAAATACCGGGGAGATTCACTCACTCTTTCCACCGAGATCATTCGCCCATGCAGCTCTGTCCTGTGCAGGTGGCTGATGCACTTGGTCGCCTCGTCTGTGGAGCTCATCGTGACAAAGCCATAGCAGCGAGCACCTGGGCTTTTGGCATTGGTTACCACTTTAGCACCAACGACCTGGAGAGATATTAACACCAATGAGGAAGGGAGAAAAAAAACAACAGCACTCTGATCAACGTATTATTAATAAAATAAAATAAAATAAAATAAAGTTTGGGGATTAAGGCTTTTTTCACGGCTCTAGTACAAATGCCTGAGGGTTAAGTAGGCATTCATCCGACATGCAACACAGCACCTCACATTGAGCATGACCACGGGGTCATGAAACATATTTTATGAATATTACTTCATTCCCTAATTTTTTCCCCTCAACAGATCTCCTGATGGTCTGATTTCAAAGAAAACTTTTGCCCCTAATGGCTAATGTTGAAACCTGTTGAGAACTAACTGAGAGTCGTGATATACATATAGCATGAAGGGTTAATGTTGAAGAGGTCAGTGTTCGGGTATTTTACATAAACATGCGTCAACCAACCTTGCCATTTTTGCTGAACAAGTTCTTCAGATCTGTCGCTCTGGTGGTAGAAGATAGGCCGCTAACCCACAGGTTTCTCCCACTACCTGCTGGGGCTGACCACACATACAGCCTTAATGGAGTATCATTATCATCATAATTCATACTTTATGCTGTGGTAGACATGTTGACATTTAAGATAATAAAAAGACACAAACCTTTTTCATCCTTAGACTCGGGCTTGCTAGCTTTTTCATCATCAGAACTAAAGACAGAGAAACACACTTGATGAATAGTAGACGAGTCTCAAATGGAGATTATACATTTTGCTTCAGCCCATGGAACTCATACCCACCTTGTGCAGACAATGACGTACAGCCAGACTACAACACGGTTCACTTGCGGGATTTAACAATGATGGACAAGCAAATTGATTTAAAAGAGCCTTCAAACAGGCTTAGGGGAGCCAAGGAAATTTGCAATGCATTACTTAACGAAGGGAGTGTGGAGGTAGGGTAGAGGAAGGGGGTGACAACAAAAATGAGAGCTTGAGACGGAATGCGCAGACCACTACATCTCCCAAGAGCACCAAAAAACGTGTTAACAAAAGGAACCAATGTAACAGACATAGCCATTTTTTTTTTCTAGTAGACATAAAACAACAAACCTCTTTTTCTGATCATCACCCTCAACAGAAGAGGACTCTTTCAGTGCCGTTGCCTCTGCAGCAGACTCTTCTGTCTTCGCGTTCGCTTTCTCGCTCTCGGCTTTAGAGCCCGTTTCTGAATCAACAGTGCCCTCAATGTCGTTTGAGCCCTTCTCAACAGCACTAGCCTGAGTGCTTTCAGTTTCAGTTTGAGCGTCCATGTCTTCTTCGCGAACGACTTGCTCGTCCTCACCTTGCAATACGGCCTTGTTAGACATGGCCACATCCTTTTCGAGATCGCGAGATGCCGTGGACATTTCTGGCTCCATATCGACGGCCTCATCGGCTCTAACGAGGTCGCACGCATTGTCTTCCTCAGGAACGTTGTTCTGACCGTCCTCGACGGAAGCTTGCTCCTCTTCAGATGGGTGCTCTTCTTTAAGGGGCTCTGACTTACAAGACCCGGCTACTTTGTCATTTTCTACGGATTTAACAGGAATAGAATGGTACAGAGTTTAATTACTTCTGAAACACAGCAATGGTTAACGTGGAACTGGCAAGGCTGGAATAGGTAGTGACCCTTGACTCTGACATCAATATGCAATGTATTTCACACCTTACAAAGAGACTGGAAACACCAAAGGAACAGCATAATCAACTCAATTTCTGACATGGTCGCCCTAAGCAGTTCACCTGGTCCAAGAAAGAGATGGCGGAAAAGCCACAAGACGCCAGCATGGAGAATGAGTTGAGTCCATCTTCATTTTGTTTCAATATTCATGAGAGTCCTTGATGTTAGGCAACTTTGCAAAGTCTTTTGACAGGAAGGTCTTTGCTTTCCATGATGTTTAAAACCAAGGAGTCCTTTAGAATCCTTTTGAATGCATTAACAGAGTCTGAATAAGGATTTGACGATCTTCTTTCCATTTTCACTTGATGGACGTCCACATCTTCTTGTCTTCTCAAGGGCACCTAGAAACACTGCACTGCACCTACAACAACCAGCTAACCTCTCCAAGTTACTCACTAGACCACCAATTGCTGGCAATGTGCATGACCTTCAGCCATAAGTGCCACAACCGGACACCAAACATGTAAATCATATCAAGAAGAAGTCAACCAGTCATGCACAAAGCCAGCAATAACTTTGGATTTCCAGTCTCTTTTTTTTTTTTTAGAAGTCCTAGACCATAACACTATGCTTAGAGAGCTTCTGTAAGAACTTATGGCTAGTGGGAAAAGCCTGCAAGCACACAAATATCCAAAACCTTTCAAACAGTACCTAGCTCTTCTTGCATGCCTTCATGCTCCTGGTCTTGCTCCTAAAAAAGAAAAATGACAAATCAGTGAGGGCACTTTGATAAAAATTGTATTTCCATAATTCTTCAATGTCAATGCCTGGTGTCATCAGGGCAACCAACCCAATGCAAAAAGACCTTAATTGAATTACAGTGGTGGCCAACATTATTAGAACACCTGATAGATCTGAAAATATTGACCTTTTTTTTGCCTCCAAAACATGATCTAATTTCATAATGTTCACGAAACATGCAGATGCTTGCTCTGAGCACAACACATATCAGATTAAGTGAATCCTACTGTTTTTATCCACTTTTAACTTTAATATTTGATATGTCCACCTTTTGCAGCAATTACAGCAGCACATCTCTCTGGCAAAGTGTCAATATATTTCCCGAGAACTTCAACACTAATGTTATCCCATGCCTTCTGAAACTCAAGCCAA